>NW_007232166.1:17880-78092 GCF_000164805.1 Carlito syrichta | reverse complement strand
TCCTCAAGCTCTGAGATTCTTTCTTCTGCTTGGGGTAATTCTGCTTTCCATGCTTATCAATTTGTTATTTATTTCATTCACAGTATTCTTTATTACTGTTATCTCAGATATCAGCTCCTTCCTAGTTTCTTCTTGTGTCTCCTCAATTCTTTTTAGTCTCTCCATTATTGTTTTGATATCTACATTTGCATTTTGAGACCCTTCATTCTGGGGACTTTTCATTGTTTGTATTCCAAAGTCAATTTTCTCAGTATCTGCTCTCCCAGGCGTCTGGGAGAGACCCATACTCTTCTTTTGGTTGTTCTTCATTTCTGTAGATTTTTCTCCCTTTACCCCTTTCCCTCCCCCTCTTCAATTCTGTTTTTGAGGGAAGGTGGGGTTGCTTTTATTTCTCTTCTGCAATGACCTGTTCTTCCTTATGAGGGTCTTCTGGTTTTGTTCACTTTTCCCTCTGCTTTACAGTCTGTCTATTCAGCAGTTTGCAGTCTTGGTCCGTTCAGAGAATCTCAGCAGTTCACCTATGCCGTCGCCATCTTGCCCCGTCTCTGTCCAGGTATTTTATTCCCAGAGATTCTGATTTAATTTTTCTTGGAAGGGGCCCAGGCATCGATATCATTTAAAATTCCCAGTTGACTGTAATGCAGAGTTCAGAAACATTGATTTGGATCATTAAAGTCATGAATAGAAGAATCTCAATGTAAATGCTGTCTTCTTGCCCCCACCAATTTTTCTTCATCTTCCCATTTTAGAATCCGAGAATTAACGCTGTTTGAAGACTTGGGGAGGGGGTTGGCCAGGCCACAGTGAGTCTTCTTTGCTTAATGCACAGACCATATTACTTTTGTATCTAGAGGGAAACCTAATTATCTGTGTAATAAATGAATTGTACTTTCAGGGAATACAGTCCAGCTGTTACTCTGCATTTTAGCTGAGGCTGTGCTTTTTGCTGTCTAATCGTATTCCAGCATTGGCAGTTAGAATGGTTCTGAGTGGAAACAGCTTGCTCATTTCCTTTGTCAAGGCCATGGCTTCTCTGATAGAGCTAGGAGTGGGTTCCTAGGAGTCAAAAGGTCTCTGTCTTAAGGCCAAGGCATTCTTTTCCAATGGGTCCTAGAAAAAGTTTATGACACTTCCATATCTAAGGAGCTCTAAATATTCAGCTGGTCATCTTTCCCCTGTGATGAGGGTACAGATTGACTGAAGACAGGAGGATGAACTTTGTCATTAGTATTCAAAGTTTCTTAGGAATTATCTGAAACACAGTTTCTCATTGTGTGGTTTCTACATATTTACATTAGAATAATCTGGGAGCTTGTTAAAATTCAGCTTGTTAAAATCAGACATCTGGGCTCCACTCCTGACCCACTGAATCAGAATTTCTGGAGAGAAGACTGGAATATACATTTTAACAAAGTTTTTGGATAACCAGAAATTTAAGAGCTACTATTTGTAGCAAGCTTTCTATCCTACCTATATGAGACGACTTAGATTGATTAATTTAAAATTTTCTTTCAAACAGCATAGTCAGGTCATTGATAGAGCTGGGACTTGAATCTAGGTCTGTGTATCAGCTGGCTAATGCAGTGTAACCAACTTTCCCCAAAATTAAAGGTTTTAAAACAGCAGACTCTCAATATTTTTCACAAATGTATGGGTGATGTTTATGATCTCAGCTAGATTTCCTTCTGTGCTAGTTGTTAGCTGTGGTTGAGTAGGCAGCTCTGCTTTGATCTTAGATGGGTTCTCTTCTGTTTGGCAGTAGGCTTGCTGCATTCTGGTCTGAGATGATCTCCGCAGGGATGTCTAGGTTCTGTTTCATATGGTCTTTTACCTCCAGTGAGCT
This sequence comes from Carlito syrichta, assembly GCF_000164805.1. Taxonomy (NCBI): domain Eukaryota; kingdom Metazoa; phylum Chordata; class Mammalia; order Primates; family Tarsiidae; genus Carlito; species Carlito syrichta. Next base: position 76,249 of record NW_007232166.1, on the reverse strand, counting down.
AGCACAAATGTACTCACCTAATGGCAGCAACATTCCAAAAGATTGGAAGTGCCAAGGCTCTTTAGGGACTATGCAAGGGCAGGAACACTGTCATTTACACTGCATTCTGATGCCAAAGCAAGAAACAAGGACAACCTAGATTCAAGGGGTGAGGAAATAAATTTTAGCTCTCCAAGGGAGATGCTGAATATCTCTTTATAAAGGTTTCAGATACAGGAAGGCTGAATGAATCTACAAAAAGCTACCACAAAGTCCTGGGCCTTGTCCACAACATTTGAGTCCTTTACAAAAAAAGCTTTTTACAAACGGCCTGTTGGGTACCATGCTTATTGTTTGGGATGACCGAAACCTCACCATCACATAATTTACTTATGAAACTAACTTGTGCATGAAATTCCTGAAGTTACATTTTTAAAAAAATGTTTTTTCAAATGCTTATGGAGAACCATTGGTGAGTAGTCTATGGGTTCTATTCCTGGAATTATTGCTTTTGGATGAAGAATTAAAAATCTGAAGGGACCTAAGAACTCATTGGTTTTTATTGTTTGTTTGTTTGTTTTTGTTTTATTAATCAATATTTTTTATTATGGTTTTGTGGGGTACAGTTAAGGGTTAGGTGTACAATTACGTTTCATTCATGCACCCTGTTGATAAGAGGTGTTTTCCCATCCCTAGACAGATATTTGCTACTGTTAATCCCATCCCCCTCCCCCCCAGAACTCATTGGTTTAAAACCCATCTGACACTTTAATTTCCTGATAATATCACCTTCATCAAAGTGTTCATCCATCTTCTGCTCAAACACATCATATAATTCCCTGAAGAATTTGCTGCTGTGTGAGGCAGCAATTTTCAGCCTCAGAAAATTCTTATCATTAGGATATTATTTCTTTCATCAAGCTAACATTCGCTTCCATCTAGATTTCAACTCTTGGTCCTGCTTCTCTCTGATGCAACACAGAAGAAGGTCTCATTGTTTTCCCACAGAACAATCTTTTCCCACATTTGAAAACAATTATAAACCTCTTTAGTCATCAATCAGTCTTCTATGCCAACTATCCCAAGTTTCTACATTTTTTTCTCCTAGGATATAGTTTGAACTCCCTCACAATTGGGGTGTTTTCCTTGAAAATACATTTCTCGGTGGCAACCAAGGGTTTTAGAATGTGCACTGGTTTTAGAATCAGATGCCCTGAAATTTGCTTTGAGCAAATTTATAATACCCACAGGGCCTTGGTGTCCTTCTTCAAGAGGTATGGACAGAAATCATCATCAGTGTATATTTTGTGTCAAACTATGCTACATATACAGAAATGCCCATCAGGACAAACTTTTCATTTATGTTTGTTTCTTTCCTTTTTTACTCCTCTGAAAGAATACCTTTTCTTTTTTTTTTTGAGTTGCAGTCTCACGCTATTGCCCAGGCTGGAGTGCAGTGGCATGCTTACGGCCACTGCAGCCTCGACCGGCTGGACTCAGGCAATCCTTCCACCTCAGCCTCCCAAGTATCTGGAACTGCAGGCTCATGCAACCACACTTAGTTAATTTTTTAAAATTTTATTATAGAGATGAGGTCTCACCAAATTGCCCAGGCTGGTCTCGAACCCCTGGTCACAGGCAGTCTTCTCACCTCCACCTCCCAAAGTGTTAGGATTACAGGCATGACCTACCACACCTGGCCTGAAAGGATAGCTTTTAAAGTACACCTTGTTTTTCTATAATATCTTGAGTTCAAATTAACTCTTAGGTTTTCTGGTCTGTTGTTGATTTTAAAAGCATGAGCATATTTAAATGTTCACCTGGAAATACGTTTTAAATTATATTTTATGTGGTAGAAATAGTAGTCTTCCTTTCTTCCAAATTGAAGGTAGCTACTATTGTTTTGATATTTAGATATGGTAATTTAAATAAACAACCTCAAACTAAGAGATTTAAGTTCTTCTCACCTGTTTTAGATTCAGAGAAGGAAAAACAAATCTGAACTTGAAAATAGAATTAAGGACAAATTTAACACAGTGAAAAGGCCAGTAAAGTAGGCAATAAAATAGATGTTAACAATAAGATGTGATATGAAACCAAAACCATTAAAGAGAAAGCACAGGTAAGGAGAATGGAGGAGAATGTGGGACAGAACAAATAAAATCAGCTCACGGAGGAATGCCAGTTTTTTATTCAAAGGGTACAGCTTAATATGAGACATTTCTGAATCGCAATGTACAAAAATGAATAGAATCTGATTGCAAAGGAAAATGGTCAAGGGAATAGGACTGTGGAGACAAAAGAATGGACTTTAGTAAACACTATGTAAATTGTATGTAAGGTTGTCTGAGGTGACTATTAGCTCAGCAAATACTCAGTATAAAGGAGGATAAAATGAATTGTGAAAATGATCTGTAAATAAAGGTGTTAGATAAAGTCAAGGTACAATATTATCCATGCACAGTGAACCCAAATGAGCCATTATCCTTTGAGGTTATATTAATTTGTTTTTCTTTTAAAATACAACAGCTAACAACAGCATCAGCAGCAACAAAAGCAGTGTATACAATAAAAAGAGCATTGAGTAGGAGTAGGGGCCACTGGGTTTGACTACCAGCTCCACAACTAACTATGTTACCCTAGGCAAGTCATTTAGGTTCTCTGAGACTTAGATTCCCCATGTGTGAAAGGAGCTGTCCAGATTGTCTCTAAGGCCATGCTCAGCTATGATTCTCTGATCCTATGTTGTTGGACAGCCCAGTGGCGGTTTCTCTGGGGAAGTCAAGATTTTAGATGATGTTCCTCTCATCCAGGAACTTCTAATCTACTTGAAGAGATAATCTAAGGTTTTGATGTGTAAATGAATAAATGAGTAGATTCATATTTGGATGAATTAAATAGAAATAATTAGACAGCTATAAGAAAAATCTGTTATTAGAAGCTGGTTAAACCTGTTGATAGAACCTGTTATTTTAACTGGGCATTAAATATGAGAAAAGAAAGAGCATTTATAGGATACTTTTTCTTTCTCATCACCTTCTTACAATAATAAGTTTTATAAATTTCCTTTTAAAAGTCATTTTTAATTTTTGGTGTTGTACTCTTGCCTCTTTTGGCCAAAAATGGCTTCATGAAAGAGAGAGAATTATAAATAATATTGAAAGAAGGGCAACATTTAGATAGATTTGCCAAAGAAAGGGAAGCCTTTGAGGTAGAAGGACTAAACTTTTAGAAGACCCGAAAAGGGATATTCGTGTGATCATTCAGCAAATATTCATTGAGCACCTACTCTTTCATACTTGACACTGTGTTAAGCACACAAGACTACTAAATAAGAAGTCTCCACTTTTCAGAAAGAAAGATAGACATTTATCATATACAAAAATATATTTTTTATTGCTTTGATAAATGTTATGAAACAAGAGAACAGAGAACCATGAGAGCAGATGATAGTGGACCTGGTACAGTCTGGGTCGGGAGGTGACCAGAGAGCACTTCCTTTAGAAAGTATTATTTCTGTTGATGCCTGACATGTGAGTAGGAGTTAAGTCCATAAATGGAAAGAAGGAGAAGTGCAGAATGGAAGAAGAGTGTTCTAGGTAGAGGGGGCAGCGTGTGCAAAGGATCTCAGACTGAAGATTCCATGGCATGTTTGAGAAGCAAAAAGAGGAGCTATGTGGTTGGAATGTGGAAAATAAGGGGCAGGAGAAAATCCTGGACAGATGGGAAATGAACATGGTGTCATCCATTTGACACAGTATATACATTAGTATCAATATGAGCCAGTGTCTGCATATTCAACTGGGGAAAATCACTCTATACTCTAGGGCAAATAGGGCAAGCCTCATCTGTGATCTCAAATAGGCCTTGAGGGACTCAAGTACCTCTTATAGGGAGTAGGACACTGTCTTGGAAAATAGAGGCTTTGGACATGCAAAGATATATATGGTCTGTGAAATTGGAGGCTTCCTCAGAAAGTTAAGTCTGAAGAGTCACACAAAACTATGGCAAAAATAAGACTTGCTGTGTTAGCTGACAGGGTCTGCTAGAATTGCTTTCTTGCAAATATGGCATTGCCCAAGACTGTTTTCCTCCTCCTTGTGCACTATAATTAAGGAGACAAATAAAAACACTGCCTGTATAGTGTCTGTCCATATCAAATCTAGGATCCTAATTGCTGTAGGCACTAAGGAATGACCACAGTCACTTCTTAGAGTCATCCTGGGCAAAACACACTTGAGACAATTAAATGAGTCACCCTAAGCAATAGCATATGGTTCTTAATTATGTATCAGCCATTCTTGGTGTCACTTCCTCTCTCTTCCTTAAACTGGGGCTTGAAATGCACCCCAGGGGAACAGTAGTAAAAGGGGGTATGATCTACATAGTGTTTTTCTTCCTCAATAAAGAAAAGAACTTCAATTTTGAAGATTTGTAAAGAGATGTATAATTTATCCAGAGCACAGATACATTGTAGAGCAAACTACAAAATATCTGTGGAATTTTTTTTTTTTTTGAGTTGGAGTCTCACTCTGTCGCCCAGACTGGAGTGCAGTGCCATCGCAGCCTCGCCTGCTGGGCTCCAGCGATCCTTCCGCCTCAACCTTCCTAGTAGCCAGAATTACAGCACGTGCTACCACGCCCGGCTGATTTTTTGATTTGTTGTAGAGATGAGGTCTCGTTGCCCAGGCGGGTCTCGAACCCACGGGCTTAGGCAATCCACTCACCTCAGCCTCCCAAAGGCGCAGGATTACAGGCTGAGCCACCGAGCCCGGCTTATCCGTGGAATTTTAAGGTGAGAATTAGATTTGAAAATATTTGCCCTTGCTGTTAGCCTTTTTAAGATCAGTTCCCCAGATTCCTGGTGGGATACTTTATTCCATTTGACAATTAGAGATGCGTTGATGAAAAACTTTGAGAAGCAGTGAATTTTAAACTTTTGTTTTAATATTGTTCATGGGATACCCTTTTCCTTGCATTAATTTCTTTTTTTTTTTGAGCTGGAGTCTCACTCTGTCCCCCAGACTGGAGTGCAGTGCCCAGACCGGAGTGCAGTGGCCGCTCCCGGCCACCGCAGCCTCGACCTGCTGGGCTCCGGCAATCCTTCTGCCTCAGCCTTCCAAGTAGCCGGAATTACAGGCGCGCACTACCACACCCGACTGATGCATTAATTTCTTATAGTAACATATTTTTAAATTAATTTGCTTGAGAAGTAATTTTTCATTTTTGATTTGCAGCATTGCCTCTTTCAGTTTTCAAGGGGAGATGTAATGAAATTTGATAAAGTATGCATCTACCTACATTGTTCTGTTCTATTTTATAGCCTTCACCTTAACAGCTCATTTTAAGGTCTTCATTTTATACTTATATCCACGTTCTTCTAGAGTTGTCTCTTTCCCCTCTTGAATCCTTTAGATGACCTTGTTTGGATCCTTTTCCATCTCTGCTCTTTCTCTTTTTAGATGTTGCAGTTAGACCAATGTACACCGATCTGAGCTAAGTGAATTGTACTTTTGTAGGAGGATGAGATAATGTTTCTGTTCTATTTCCAACATCTTTTCTAATGACCAGAATTTTTCACCTTTATTAGCCACAATTTTGGGAGTGACTTATCCTTCAGGCCAGTTCCTACTCATCTGTTATGACTCAGCTTATGAACCTGTGCCCAACCCAACAGAATAGATTGCTCCTTCCTCTAAGTCCTCTCAGTACTCCTCTACCTTCATTGGCACTAGCCTCATTGTGTTGTACTTACTTGTTGACTTGACTGTCTTCCCATCTAGGTTTTGAGTTCCTGGAGCTTAAGAAATCTTTGTATCATCACACTTAGGTACTGAACCTAGCACATGCTAGCTGCTCCATGGATGTGAAATAAGTGAATGAGTGAAATGATTTAAGTTAATTGATTACAAAGAGTTTTTTATAAAAATTTTAAGACATTTTTATCCACTTGGTGGCATTCAATGTTAGAGGGAAAAAAAGTCATCATATAAGAGGATATATTTCATAGTTCAGAATGTTAGAAATGAAATAGAAGAGAGTTCAGAGAGTGTTGCCAGATAAAATACAGGACTCCAGGTAGATATTACTTTCAAATAAATTTGTAAACAATTAGTATAAGTATCTGCCTATGATTGCATGGGGCATACTTAAACAAAATATTTATTTCCCCCCCCCGAACTTTGAGTTATCAGGGTGTTCTATAATTTTATTTGTTTTATCTGGCAACCTTCAAGATCAAATACCACCACTCTCTCCTTCAGGCAAGTGTATATCTATACTAAGATTCAGGTCACAAATTGGTGGCCTTCTGGCAGCATCTGACAATCTGGATCAAGACATGTCTTTTTTGCTTGCAGTATGTTTTAAAATCTTGAATTTGTTGCCAAAATGGAAAAATGTGGAGATTTCACATAAAAATTTGAATCTTCAAGTTTCTTAAAAAATTATCAAACCTAGCCACACTGGATCAGCTCCCCTCTCTAGCTCAGGAACAACTAAGTTCGTTTCTGGATGGAATGTGAGCTTCCTGGGTTCCCTGTTTCTCTCGGGCACTGTGATGAAACATCATCTGCCAGATGTTATCATACTGGCACTGTGTTTTCCTCAGAGTAGAGAGGAAAGTGAAACATTTTTTGTCTGTGTCTCTATCAAAAGCAGAAAGACAGATAACCCTAGAGGGCCAAGTGTTCCAATAAAAACAGAGAAAGCTTTCTTTTTCTGTAGAGAAATAAACTTCCTAAGTGTGTTAAGTACCAGCAAAATGGACATATGTCTACAGAATTCAAATGATGCTATTTTTAAAACATCTCCTTCACATATTTACACTGTGGACCTGAGGGTATCTGAATTCTTGCTCATTGCTAGAATGTAAGATCCCTGAGGGCAGAGATTTTTTATATTTTATTCATGGATGTATCCCAAACCCATAGAAAGGTGATTGATTCTTTATAGATATTGGATCAATATTTGTTAAATGTTAAATAAAGGAATTAATGATATAAGACATCTAAGAGAGATGAAAACTTCGATGGCTAGAAATCTTCAAATGGGAAGAAAAATTTTACCTTCTGCAAAAGAATGATGTAGCTAGGTGAATAACCTATGTGTTTAAAATAAATATCTTTTTTTAATATTTTATTTTAAAGATGTAGGATACAAGTCAGGATTGAGAACATAAGTAATCTATGTGCAGGTGAAAATAAATATCTGTATGGTGTTGATGCCTTATATCTCCCGAGGGCAGAGGAAAACGGCAGCTGAGGATGGGACCTCTTATCTGTGCATTTAAAACTCAGTATCAAGAGATAGGTCCTTTGGAGAATTTCCGGGGGGGCACATATTGGAAAGGACTTCTTGCTGCTATATGACTCTGATTTCTCTCCTTTCACAAATACTGCCACAAGCCTGGGGATTCTCTGTAGTTTATCTCACTCCTGTGCCTACAAGGAAAGACATGCAAAGACCTTATTTTGAGCAGAAACCAAACCCATTTTGTGTGAAAGACAAGGACCATCTTGAGCACAATTCAGCAGAATGCTACCTAAACTCCATAGGTTTTGAGAAAAAAAAAAAAATCTGGATAGTTATACACTAAACTTGAACTTTCCTACAGGGAAGATATTTTAGATAAATCTGTTATAACTTATCCTTCTCCCTTCACATGGGAGATATGCTGACTCAAGGGAATCTGGCCTGAACATCAAAAGATCCCATAAAATGAATAGCTTGTTGCCTCTTGTGATTGTCTAGTATCCTCAGATGGTCATTATGAATTCACATATTTACAAAGTATCCTTGGGACATCATGAAAATGCATGGGACAAGGAAATGTAAGCAAATGAAGATTTGACTTTCAACTATGGATTTAATAGTCTGGCCTTAAACCAGACCTCTGGCAACTAAATGCCAAGCGGTGACAAGAAAGCATCAGAGAATGTAGCATATCTGTCACTATTAACTCCCTCCAGGCTGCATACTCCCAGGAGGTACAAGATGCCTGTTTTAGTTTCCTGGGACTGTTACCCCAAACTCAGTGACTGAAAACAAAAGAAATTTCTTGTCTCACAGATCTGGAGACTAGAATTCCAAAATCAAGATGTTCACAGGGTTATGCTCCCTCTGAAACACGTAGGCAAACCTTTCTTGACTTTTTCTGGCATCTGACGGCATGCTGGCAATATTTGGCATCCCTTGGCTTGTAGATGCAGCCTTTTTGTCCTCCCCATTTACATGCCATTCTCTCTCCATATCTTCATATCATCTTTCCTGTTTGCCTATGAGTCCAAATTTCTTTTTATGAGGAAACAGTTCTAATGCTTACACAAAATATTTATTTTTCCCCCTGAAATTTGAGTTATCAGGGTGTTCTATAATTTTTTTTTTTTTTTTTTTTGAGTTGGAGTCTCACTCTGTCGCCCAGACTGGAGTGCAGTGGCCGCTCCTGGCCACTGAAGCCTCGACCTGCTGGGCTCCGGCGATCCTTCCGCCTCAGCCTTCCGAGTAGCCGGAATTGCGACGCCTGGCTGATTTTTTTATTTATTTTAAAGATGAGGTCTCGCTGCCCAGGTGGGTCTCGAACCCGCGGACTCAGGCAATCCACTTACCTCAGCTTCCCAAAGTCACGAGATTACAGCCTGAGCCACCGAGCCCAGTTGTGTTCTATAATTTTATTTGTTAAATCTGCCTTCAAGATCAAATACCGCCACTCTCTCCTTCAGGCAAGTGTACATCTACACTAAGATTCAGGTCACAAATTGGTAGCCTTCAGGCAGCATCTGACCATCTGGATCATGTTGGATTGATGCCTACCTCAATGACCTCATTTAACTTGATTACATCTGCAAAGACCCTTTTTCCAAATGAGGTCACATTCTGAGATATTGAGGGTTAGGACTTCAACATATCTATTTTGGGGGACACAAATTCAATCAATAACAATGCCTGAACCTGACAGTCTCATGTTATTCTTTGAACTTAAGATTTCCAGGTATAAACTGTTGTTCTTTCTGTGGAATATTTTATTGATTAAATTGACTCATTAGTTTCTTAGCTATTAGATGTTTTTCTGACAGACTGATGTAATTAGGAAACTAATAACTGGATCAATAAGGAAAAGAACGTGCTCTTTCATATTTTCTATCTGTTTTGATGATGATTTATTTGGGACTCACTCTGTGTTTATTGCTACTGAATATGTGCTTGTTAAGAGCTATGTGGCTATGACATATAGTGTAAGAAAAGAAAGGGGAGGATGTGGGTTGATCTCTGGTAATGTCCAGGAGTGACATCTTTACTGGGAGGGAACATCATGATGTAGAACACTGAAGGGAACATGACCTCGTTTATGTAACTTTGTATAAAAAGGAGTGTTTTTAAAGATGTTTATTGCTTTAAAAACACTCTAATACTACCTGAAGCATGTTGGGTTGAAGCCATACAGGACTGTATAAACACCATGTAAGTGGATATAGTACCTGTCCAAGGAAGGTCACTGTCCGTGATAATTTTTGTGAAATACTATTTTTTGAACAATCCAATATTGCTCTCTTTAACTATAAATAGAATAAATTGTAGGCTTATGTTACTATTAAAATATACCTATTTATTGTTAAAAAAATCTGAAAATGATGGAAAGTTATAAAATATATAATTTACCCATAATCTCACAATTCAGAGATGACCACTTCTAATATTTTGGCATATTTTCTTCTAATATGTTTTAAGCTTTCACAATAATTTTGATAACATTGATGTCAATATCAACATGTTTTGTAATATATTTTTAACTGAATAATATGTCATAATAATTTTAATATTACTAAATAATTTTCTAAAACTTATCATTAAATGTTCATCTACATTCTTTTCCAATGTTAGAGTTTTAAATTGTTTTTGCTTTTTTTTTTGAGTTGGGATCTCACTCTGTCACTCAGACTGGAGTGCAGCCTCGACCTGCTGGGCTCCAGCAATCCTTCTGCCTCAGCCTTCCAAGGAACTGGAACTACAGGCACGCGCTACCACGCCTGCCTAATTTTTTTTTTTAAATTTATTATAGAGATGAGATCTCGCCAAGTTGCCCAGGCAGGTCTCGAACCCGCGGGCTCAGGCAATCCACTCACCTCAGCCTCCCAAAGCGTGGGATTATAGGCTGAGCCACCGAATCCAGCTAGAGCTTTAAATTTTTAATTTTTTAATTTTATTTTAAAGACGTGGGGTACAATTCAGGGTTAGGTATACAAATATTCATTATGCATGTACCCTAGTTGATGAGGTATGCCCCCCCTTGGCAGATTCCCACTACTTCTAACCCCAATCCTGCCCTCCCATTGCAGTTTCCCAATACTGTCAATCATTTTCTTATAGTATTATGATGATTGTTCAAGATCTGCTTATAAGTGAGAAGATGTGGTACTCAGTTCTTTGTTTCTGTGACAGGTCACTCATTATTATAGATTCTAAGTTCATCCAGGTTGCTGTGATTAATTTTGTCCTTCTTTATGGCTGCATAATATTCCATCATGTATATGTACCACATTTTTTTTATCCAGTCCTCTTTCAGTGGACAACACAGTTGGTTTCATGTTCTTGCTATTGTGAACAATGCTGCAATAAACATACATGTGCAGGTATCTTTTTCATACAATGATTTGAGTTCCTCCAGGTATATTCCCAGTAGGGGGATTGCAGGGTCATATGGAAAGTTGATTTTCAGATCTTTTAGGAATTGTCACACTGTTTTCCATAGAGGTTGTATTAGTTTACACTCCCACCAACAGTGTAGCAGTGTTCCCTTTACACCACATCCTCTCTAGCATCTATTGTTTTTTTGAGTTATTGATGATGGCCATCCTGACTGGAGTTAGGTGGTATCTCAGTGTGGTTTTAATTTGCATTTCTTTGATGATTAGTGAGGCTGAGCATTTTTTCATATATCTGTTGACTGCTCATATGTCTTCTGAGAAGTGTCTACATATCTTTTGTCCATTTTCTAATGGGTTGTTTGTTTTTTTTTCTTTTTGGCACATTTGAGTTCCTTGTAGATCCTAGATTTTAGGCCTTTGTCACATACAGTTGGTAAATCTTTTTTCACAGTCTGTCTCCATGCTCCCTTGATGGTTTCTTTGGCTTTGCAGAAACTAGTCAGTTTGATGAAGTCCCACTGTCTCTCTTATCTCTTATGGCATGGGCACTTGGGATTTTGATCAGGAATTGGTTGCCAGTTCCAATTTCCATAAGGGTGTCTCCTGCATTTTCTAACAATCTTACAGTTTGAAGTTTTATGTTTACGTCTTTGATTCATTTAGAGTTGATTTTTGTGTATGGTGCTAGGTAGGGGTCTTGTTTTAATCCTGCGTGTGGTCAGCCAGTTTTCCCAGCACCATTTACTGAATAGGTTCTTCTCTCCCCAGTGGTTGGTGGTGGAGGCTTTGTTGAGATTAGTTGGTTGAGAAATTGAGGTTTTGTTTCTGGAATCTCTATCCTGTTCCATTGGTCTGTAGGTCTGTTTTTGTACCAATTCCAGGCTGTTTTCATTATTGTTGCTTTATAATAAAGTTTAAAGTCTGGAAGTGTGATACATCCTACTTTTTTTTTTTTTTTTTTGCTGAGGATTGTTTTGGTTATTCATGGTCATTTATGTTTCCATACGAATTCCTGTATTGTCATTTCCTGGTCTGAGAAGAATACTGCTGGTAATTTAATGGGTATTGTGTTAAATCTGTAGATTGCCTTGGGTAGGATGGACATTTTAGCAATGTTGAATCTTCTAATCCATGAGCATAGAATATTTTTTCATTTGTTTGTGTCATCTTGGATTTCTTTGAGCAGTGTTTTGTAGGTTTCATTGTCAAGTTCTTTCACGTCTCTGGTTAGGAAAATGTCAAGGTATTTCTCTTTTTTTGTGGCTGTTGTGAATGGGATTGTGCTTTTTATTTGGATTTCTCTTTGTTTATTGTTGGTGTATAGAAATGCAACTGTCTTTTGCACATTTATTTTATACCTTGAGACTTTGCCAGAGTCCTTTATCAGTTCAAGGAGGTTTTGGACAGATTCTCTTGGGTTTTCAAGGTATAGAATCATGCGTCTGCAAAGAGGGGTAACTTAAGTTCCTCTTTTCTTATTTGGATATCACTGATCTCCTTCTATTGTTTGATTTTGCTCTGGCTAGGACTTCCAAAACTATTTTGAAAAGGAAGAGTTAGAATGGGCATCCTTGTCTTGTTCCAGTTTTCAGGTTCCAATTTCTGTCTGTTTATCAGTATGCTGGCTATGAGTATCTCATAGAAGGCTCTTACTATTTGTGAGGTATGTTCCATCTATGTCTAGATGTTCAAGAGTTTTTATCAAGAAGGGGTGCTGGAGTTTATAAAAAGCTTTTCTGCATCTAATGATATAATCATGTGGTTTTTGTTTTTACATCTGTGGATGTATTTAATTTAAGTTTACGGTCATGCGAATGTTAAATCAGCCCTGCATCCTGGGGATGAAGCCTACTTGATCATGATGGATTATTTTTGAGATGTGGTACTGTATCCAGTTTGCTAGGATCTTGATGAGAATTTTAGCATCTATGTTTATCAAGAGTATTGGCCTGTAGTTCTCTTTATTTGTTGGATCTTTACCTGATTTGGGTATAAATGTGATGTTAACTTCATAAGGTGATTTGGGGACAGTTCCATCTTTCTCAATTTCTTGGAATACTTTCAATAGAATTCGTATCAGTTCCTCCTTGTATGTTTTGTAGAATTCTGCTGGAAAGCCATCTGCTCCAGGGCTTTGTTTTTTGGAGGTAGTTTTCTTATGACATAGTCAATTTTCTGGATTGTTATTGATCTATTTAGGGTCTTGATTTCTTCTTGTTTCAATCTGGGGAGGTCCTGTAATGTCAGAATGTTCTCCATTTCCTCTAGGTTTTCAAGTTTGTTTCCATACATGTGTACATAGTAGAAATCTCTTGAATTTCTTCAGGGTCAGTTGTGACTTGATCTTTTGTGATTCTGATTGTGTTTATTTGGGCTTTTTCTTTCTTTTTCTTGGTCAGTCTAGCTAGGGGTCCATCAGTCTTGTTTATCCTTTCAAAAAACCAGCTTTTTGTTTCATTGATTTTTTTGTATTATCTTTTTAATCTCTTATGTCCTGAATTTGGGCTTTCATTTTGGTGATCTGGTTTCTTCTGCTGAAGTTAGGGTTTTGGTGGTCTTGCTTTTCCACTTTCCTTAAGTGATTTGTTAGGCTGTTATCGTATGATCTTTCCATTTTCTTCATGTGTGTTTGTAGAGATATGAATTCCTCTCTTAGTACTGCTTTCATGTTATCCCAGAGGTTTTGGTAAGAAGTTTTCCCATTTTCATTTGTTTCCAGGTATCTTTTAATTTCTGTTTTGATTTCATGCTGACCCAGGAGTTGTTTAGCATTATGCTGTTTAGTGTCCATGTCTTTGTGGGTTCTGCAGGAACTTTGTTGCTGTTGATATTTATTTTTATTCCACTGTGGTCTGAGAAGGTGCATGGCAGTATTTCAATCTTATGAAATTTTTATGCTTGATTTATGACTGAGAATGTGGTTGATCTTAAAGTACATTCTATGTGGTAATGAGTAGAATATATATTTCATGGTTGTTGGGTGGAGTATTCTGTAGGTATCAATTAAGTTCATTTAGTCAAGCCTCATGTTGAGGTTCTGGATCTCCTTGTTGATTTTTTTGTCTTGATGATCCATCTAGGGTTGTGAATGAGGTATTTACTTCCCCAGTTATGATATTGTTAGAGTCAGTATCTTTTTAAATTTTGCTTAGAAGTTGCTTTATGAAAGTTGATGCTCCTGTGTTGGGTTCATATATGCTTAGAATGGATATTTCTTGTTGATGGATCGAAACTTTTATCATTATATGGTGACCTTCCATATCTTTTTAATTTTTGATAGCTTACAGGGTATTTAGTCTGATATTAAGATCATGACTCCTGCTTTCTTTTGTGTTCTGTTCGCCTGAAATTTTGTTTCCCATCCTCTGACTTTGAGTTTGTGAGTTTCCTTTCTGGTGAGATATATTGTTGCCTCATGATATTTTATCCATTTTGCCATTCCATGACTTTTCAGTGATGCATTTATTCCATTCACATTCAGCCTAGTTATTGAGATGTGAGAGTTCATTCCTGTCATAGGTTCTTACAGAGTTTATTGTTGTTTCTGCTGTTTGTTGCCTCTCTTCGATTTTTGGGTTGATTCATGTGTTTTTTTTTTTTTTTTCAATCTTTTTCCTGAATTCTTGGGAAGGGCATTGTCATTCTTTTTTTCTTTTTTCTGTGTTTAATACTTTCTTAAGTGTTTCTTGTAGACCTGGTCTGGAGGCAGTGTAAACTCTTAGGGATTGAATGTTGGGGAAGGATTTTAAATCTTCATCACTAATGAAGCTAAACTTAGCTGGGTAGGTAATTCTTGTTTGAATTTGTTTATCTTTGAGAACTCTGAAGATTGGTCTCCAAGCTCTCCTAGCCTGAAGTGTTTCTGTAGATAAGTCTGCGACTGTTCTAGTTGATCTTCCCCAGTAGGTAGTCTGACCTTTCTCTCTTGCTGCCTTTAAGGATTTTTATACCTACTTTGTGTAGGTGAATTACTATGTGTCTAGGAGTTAGTCTTCTCATTTGTTTTCTTGCAGGGTCTCTCTGAATGGTCACATTACTGATGAGATGAGGGAATTTTTCTTGGATAAGTTCATGGAATTTTTGTTCCAGGGTAGTCTCTGTTTCTCTATCTTCCTCAGGAATTCCAATTAATTTTAGGTTTGGCCTCTTGAAATAATTGCTTATCTCTCAGAGGTTTTGTTCTGTCTTTTTAAGTTTCTTTTCTATATTTTTAACAGCTTGGGTTAGTTCCACATTTTGGTCATCAAGCTCTGGGATTATTTCTTCTGCTTGGTTAATTCTGCTTTCCATGCTTATCAGTTTGTTATTTATTTCATTCACTGTGCTCTTTATTGCTGTTATCTCAGTTATCAATTCTATTCTTTCCTCTTGTCTCTCCTCAATTCTATTTATTCTCTCTATTAATGTCTTGATATCTGGGTTTGTGGTTTGAGTTATTCTGGGGACTTTTCATTGTTTGCATTCCAGAGTTTATATTCTTAGTGTCTAATCTCCCAAGGGTCTGTGTGTGTCCCGTATTCTTCCTTTGGTTTTTCTTCATTTGTGTAGATTTTCTACCCTGACTCATTTTTTTTTAACCTCTTCTTTAATTCTGTTGTTCAGGGATGGGGGGGTGTTAGCTTTTACATTTGTTTGCTCAATCTCCTATTCTTCCTTATGTGGTTCCCTTGGCTTTGTTCAATTCTGGAGCTGGATTGTGGGGTGGGGAAAGCTGTACTTTTCGCAGTTTTGAGATTTAATTGAGGAGGGAGCTGTGATTCAGAAACTATCTTCAGATCCCCGTATCCACTGATCAGTGTGTGGGCCCCCTGGAACCCACTTCCCAGTGCCTTACAATCTGTCCATGTAGTGAGGGTATGGTTTTAACTTCTGAAAGCAAAATGAAATAAGAAAAAGGAAAAGAATGGAAAAAGGAAGAAGAGGTAAGAGAAGAAGGTGGAAAGAAGAAGAGGGAAAACAGACACGCATACCAACTAACAAATGAAAAAGACACAAACAAGGAGAGAAAAGATTTTTAAAAAACCAAAAGGAAGCCGGGCTCGGTGGCTCAGCCTGTAATCCCGCGCCTTTGGGAGGCTGAGGTGAGTGGATTGCCTGACCCCGCAGGTTCGAGACCCGCCTGGGCAGCGAGACGTCATCTCTACAATAAATCAAAAAAATTAGCCGGGCATGGTAGCGCGCACCTGTAGTTCCAGCTACTTGGAAGGCTGAGGCGGAAGGATCGCCAGAACCCAGCAGGTCAAGGCTGCGGTGACTGAGAGCGGCCACTGCACTCCAGTCTGGGCGATAGAGTGAGACTCCAACTCAAGAAAACAAACAAACAAAAAAACCAAACAAAAAACCAAAATAAAACAAAACAAAAAAACAAAAGCATACAGATAATCATATAAACACACAGACTGACAAAACCCTCCTATTGATGTACTCTCCCTAAAAAATAACCAAACACAAACAAGAAGTGTAAAAAAAAGAACAATAAAATAAAAGAAACAAAGCTCATATGAAAACGTAATTAAAAAAAGAGAGAAAAAATTGAAACAAAAAACAAACACAGACCAAAAAACAAGCAAAACCTAAAAACAAACAAAAAGAAAAAAACTCACTCTGAGGTCATCCCTGTAAGTCTAACTTCCTGTCAGTTCTAATCTCCAGCCCCTCCCCTCTGCTCTCAGCTCAGGCTGATATGGTTGCTTTCAGCATGGGTCAGATGCCCCAGGGACTGCTGTGGGAGGAGGATGGATCAGATCAGGACTCATCCAACTTGCTGCCTGTTGTTTCCCACCAGATCTGAGGTGTCTGTGTCTGATCCAGCGTGGGGAATGGATGTCTGTTTCTGAGTTATAAGATTACCTCTAGGTCCCAAACTGGAGGTTAGGTGGAGCTGGGAGGTGCAATGCAGGCCTCTGCCTGGTCCTGGGACAGAGAAAATGATTCCAGTTGACGTTTCCTTACCAACAGTGGGCCTCCTCTCCAGCTCTCCCCATCTTCTCTCTACAGGGATTTGGGACTCCCAACACTTTGCTGTCACAGGTGATGATGTGTGCTGGGCTCCAGGTGATCAGGATCAGCTGTATGTGGCAGGCTTTTCTCAGGAGAGCCCCAAGAACAGCAGACAATCCTAAGCACTGGGAGCTCCAATCTCAGGGGTTGCAGTCACCTCTGGAAAGCCGCAGGTGCATGAACCGAGTCTCCCCTTAGAGGGACTTTCACTCACCCACTGGCACACACCCATCCACACAGAGAGTCTTTATGGACACCTGCTTTTGTGAAGACTCTCACTGTCTGACCTGTTCCATTGCCATCTTGCTGGAAGTCAAGCTTTAATTTTTTAATTACAAAGTAATATTTCTTCATGATAATTTTTTAAAAATTGATATGACCAAAAGAAAACAATACTGATTGCTCACAGAGATAACTAGTATTAATATCATGCCGTACATTGCATAGCAGTGTAATTGTATGCATTTTTGTCTTCCACTGATCATGGCATTTTTAACCTTTGTAACTCCAGAACTTAGTTCAGTTCTTCCAGCATAGTAGTCTTTTGACATATTTTTTTAGTGAATAAATGAATGAATAACTGAAGAAATGAATAAACAAATGCATATAAGGAGAGGCTGCCAAGATCCAACCCATGGTAGAATAAAGTATATTTCAGACTCAGCAACTTACTGTTGATTGAGAGACAAGGTAGCTAACCCAAAAGCCCTTAATGAATAGGAACCTGCTCTTTCTGTTCATATGAACCAGCCTCTAGGCAAATAATTCAATTTAATTTTTTTCCTATCAGTCAAACTGAAGAGCTGAAAAAGCAAAACCAGAGACAAGGCAGGAGGTGGAACAGGCTTGAATGAGGATATCAGCAGTTACTCTATTGCTCTCTCTGTTAGAATGAGCATGAGATGACAGGAACCATTCTGCTCCCTTCCCAATAGTGAGCCAGCAAGAGCTCTGCTCCTACCAGGGTCTCCCATGATGGATAAACTGATGATTTCTTTGGAGGACAGGGACTCCAGTAGTGTCAGTGTGAATGACCTTTAAAGTTTTTTACCTGGCCTGTCTCTCCAGAGTTTGCAACAGAGAAAGACACAATCATACTGGACTCTATTAAAGGACTTTGGGACTCTGCTACGATTGGAATCAGGGCTGATAGAGTCTGATCTTAGGGTTATGGAAGGTTCCATCCAAAGACTTTTTAAATATTTATTAGGGAAACATGTGTCTTAAGTCTGATCATCTGTCTTTTAGACGCCTGACATGGGAGGGAGAGTGATCCATTTTTTAAAACTTTTCACGGAAAACTCAGTTTTTGCAATAAAATAAATGGATATATATTCTCCCCTGTGTGATGGTTTGTTCTTCACAAGCCTTCTCTTTCTTCTCACTTCCCAGTATAAATACACATGCAGATAGATGTGGAAACATCCACAAGTAGATAAATGGACAAATGGATAGAAATAGAGACAGGCAGATGGAAGGACAGTCTCCATCTCTTTTGGCCAACAACAGAATCTTTCCTTTTTCTTAGAAGCTCTCACAGAGCCAAGCTCTAACACTAGGCCACATTAGCTCCTTTGCTCTTGTTGTCTCCCCCGCCTTCTCTCCTATCTACACCACTTTATAGGCCTAGCTCAAGGCATATTTTCCTAGAAAGCCTAATTGGTTAATTCTGCCACTGTTAAGCTTTTCCATGTGTCAACCTCCAGATCTTTAGCTCTTGCCCCATTTTTTCCCTTTGACATGGTGTACCTCTATGTATATGTGAAGGTCAGGAAGAGGTTCCCCTTTTTGCTTCCTAAATAATTGCATGTAGTTCTGTGTGCTATGTAACTCGTGGTTGTAGAGCTTAGTAGTGTTTTATTCACTAAATTGGTGAGTAAAGAGTGGTAAAATTTTTCCCTCATGCATAATTGAACATATGTTATAGTTAGCACTTATTCATAGAGCGAAAGTCTGGCTAAGATAAATATGGTGTAGAGTTGGTATAGTATAATATAAACTTGTGATCAGTCAGATCATATAATATATTTTTCATATAGTTGCTGTAGTCACTTTGTGACACCAAGTGTCAGAACCTTCATCTATAAAATGGGAAGGTATCTGGGCTCAGGGGTTCAGCCTATAATCCCACACTTTGGGAGGCTGAAGTGAGTGGATTGTCTAAAGGAGACAGTGATGACCATTGGAAGTAGATTTTCAGTCGATTGGATGTATATTGAGCACCTATTGGTGCTAGAAGGTACTATAATAAGCATGGTACAGTTGTATTTCTACTTTTTTAATCTGGATAAATTAGATGCCTACTTCAGTGGTTAGGCACTGTGGTGTTGGAATCGCCCAGGGAAGACCCCTGTATTCATGTTCAACAATGTTTCTCAAGACTTATATTCTCCTCACTTCATTGTTTTGCAGCTCTACAGCTCTATGGACTTTGGAAGACGGTGGCAACTCATGCATGAACGCATCACACCCAACAGGTTTTACTGGTAAGCTCCGTTTGTGTACTCATCCCTGTCTTGGATAAAGAATGATCACACAACATAGCACTCTGGATAATACTGGACACCTTCAGCACTTAAAGACAAATGAATTCTAATCCTTTACTACTCAAAGAGTGGTTTGTGGAACAGCAGCATCAATATCAGTGGGAACTCGTCAGAAATGCAGAATCTCAGGTCCCATCAAGACTTATGAGACTAGAATCTGCATTTAACATGATTCCTTGGTGATTTGTGTACACATTAAAATTTGAGAGGCACTGGGCTAGAGAGCACTGAGAAAAGGGTGACGATCAGGTGACCTAAGCTATATACAAACTTCCCCTCTTTTTGGAAAAATACATGTATTATGTACATATTCTTAAAAACAGTATTTCCCAAATTGTACTCCCAAGAAAAATAGTTGTGCAGATGTTTCTTCTTTCACAGGTGTTTCTATGGTCAAATAAAGCCAGGTAATAATTATCCTACTCTATACTCCTGGAGACTCGTGACACATGTTAGGATATAAAAGACTCTGGAGAAGCTCTGAATGAAGAAGTCTGCTACACTTTATGTCATTAATTCCCAAATTTATTTCACTACAGAATGCTTTTCTCATGTCATACTTGATAAAATCTTCAGAACTGCCTCTGTAGTGCCTATTTGAAAAACCTTTTTATAACAGTAAATACATTTCAAATGGAAAATTATCCCTTTCCCCAGTCAGAAATCACTTTATTAATTGGTTTTTCCTTATACATGCATACTGTTTTTTAATCTTGTTTGTAATAAGTTTAATATAAATTTTCCTATTATGCTCCTCTGTTATAATGTGAAAATGTTTCTTATTTGTATCTTGCTTTCATTTTAACAGAGATAATGGCAAAAGGAATAGAGATTAGGAATCATACAGCAAGTACACGTGTATAGTATGCTTAATCATATGCTCAATTAAAAAAATGTTTGAAAGTGGTACACATTCCACATTTCTTTTTAAATATCTTATGTCAGTACCGTTAAAAACGTATGTTCCAGCTATTTATACCTTATACAACATAGGGGTGTTTTGTTTGTGTGTTGGGGATGGTGGTGAAAAGTACCTTGTGCATACACACATTCACACCAACATCTCTGGAGGCAATGTCTTCAGCCAGTCCCCACTGAATCTGCAAAACTATGTCCAGTATTAAAATTGATGATTGCCTAGGAATACTGTAATAATCAACTGTGTTTTGTAGTATACAGTTTAGAGCAGCTGGGGGAAAAGAGAGTGTTGGAAGTATTGTTCTCATTGCAACACCTTGACTATCCTGGTAGGTTTGCCCCTTATAGACCAACCATTATTTTATCTGTAACTATTATTACAGCTATTACTTGGTCTGCATTTGGAACTATTAAGATTTTTTCAATAGAATAGGGCAAAAAAGAGAAATATTTGTTTCTCTGATATTCTAGCTATAAAACCACAGGCTTTGTTCAGCTGTGCTGGTCCAGTTTCTCAGTGTGTCATCACTCAGAAGTTTCTAAACCAAAACAAACAAACAAACAACAACAAAAATCCTCTGCTGTTTTTGGAACAAATTATTGAGACCGCCAACCAGGAAGTCAAGTTGCTTGAGAAGGAAAGCACAGTAGGCTAGATGAACCATGTCACTGATTCTAAAGGAAATTAAATTAAGTGAATGAGGGGCAGCATTTTCCTGTCTTTTGCAAAGTACAAGACAAAAAGATTCCAGTGGCTATTCCCCTTCCCCCTTCCTTTGTGTAGCAGAAATAATGAATCCTCAGGTCCTGATCATTGTTTCGTCTCTTCTCCATTCTGTGCTTCTTTCATATATGCCCCCATGGGGAAGTATATGCTGGCAAGGAAGTAGTAGTTGAATATTCCATTTTTGTAATGATCACTTCTCCTTTTCTGATGTATAATTGTCATGATTATTCTATTAGATGTCATAGGAGTCATAGAGGAAGAGC
The DNA here is from genome assembly GCF_000164805.1 of Carlito syrichta. Lineage (NCBI taxonomy): Eukaryota > Metazoa > Chordata > Mammalia > Primates > Tarsiidae > Carlito > Carlito syrichta. Next base: position 55,173 of record NW_007232166.1, on the reverse strand, counting down.
TCATTTTACATAAACCATTTTTTCCACAAAAGACAGAATTCAAGATTGTCTAAACCACTTATGTTGTAGAAACATGGTTAGCATAGGTTAGGATTGGAAATATAACTTGTTACCTCCTTGAGAAAAGATAAAATGTGCATTTCTCTAGGTATAGAGCAAACTTTGGCCTAAATGGGGTCACTTCAATCTGTGATCTCCTCATCCATCAAATAGCAACAATATTTTTCTTGTCAATTGCAAGAGTTATTGAATGGACTAGATGTGATCGAGTGGACACTTGACGATTTCACTTAATTACAGGCTTATAATTTGTAAAATTATAAGTCTTTAAGTACCACATTTATTAGCAGTTCTCAAGAATATAACATTGGTCTTATTTGCTGAGGCACAAATGTGAATACCATGTATACTGAGGCTGCATGCTCACGGGCACATATAAACAACTGAATGGGTCTATACCTCAACCTAATGTGGTTGTCCTTTACTCTTTGTTGAGTCATAATTATTATGAAGTGATAAAAACAAAACAGCAAAATACCCTAAAACTACTGCTTTGGGAGAGAGAGTGTAGAGTGAGGTGTTGATGGTGAGGATGGTGGGGAATGTTGAGGGGAAACAGTGATGCTAAAAACAAAACATTGAAATAAGAGGTGATGTTAAGAAGACTTTTAACTTGTGGTATGTAAAGAAATATAGTAACCATGTGGTTAAGAAGAAATATTGTCCAAATGTTGTTACTCATAATCTGAACATTTGCAGATGTCTAAGGGATAGATCCTTCATGAGTGTTGGGCTTCTTCTCCCATGCTACTCTTAGCTGATGTCAAGTAGCAGCTTAGAGGGGAGATTATGTGAAAGGATATTGTGTTTCAGAAGTGATTTCTGCCAGGGGTGCAGGAGGAAATAATGGACACCATACATCTCTGTCATCTGTGGTGATGAATCTGTAATGGTTGTAAAAGTGTGTTGGGAATTGTAAGATGCTATCATTATTGTCAATTTCTTCATTAGTGCCCCACTTTGCTTGTCGGTTAGGCAGGGCATAGGGCATGGTATTCATTAGTGTCAGTAAGAGCTCTATCTAGAAATGAGTTTTGTATGAATTCCAGATGTTTTAACTCTATCAAGAGAGGTCATCTAAAAATATTACACTATGGAGTGACTCAGCCATCAATTTCATGTCCTAAGAAGAAAGATAGCTGACATGAATACTCCTTCTTTATATGTGACCCTTTCACTCACTTGATTCCTGGTCACCAGGTGATCATCAGACCTGTTTAATGCTTCCTATTCAGTACCCCAAATGCTTCAGAAGTTAGAACTTGCAGAGGGAGCACATAGATGGATTAAGTGTCCTTAACATAGTCCCTTCATTCTTCCTAGGCTCTGCTTGGACAGAAATGTTGAAATGGGAGAAAAATTTTTGTCCTTTTTTTTAATATCCTACTGAGCTGCAAATGAATAGCATTCCCATTCTTCCCTTGGGAGATATTTAACAGGCAGGCACATCCTGCAGGGGAAATTGTTTTTTCCTTTGTGCATACAACGTAAATACTTCGAGTTCACAGCTTTGCCCTGTGACTCCAACTTTTTCTAGGTGTTCACCCTCTTTGAGCACCTCTGTCAAATAAGACATAGGCATATTTGGCCTTCCTGAATACTCTGTGCAACTGAGCTGACCTCTAAGTGCCTCTGCTCTCTGATGGCACTCACTTGTATGGTATTGTGAAAGAGGAAAAGAATGTCTCCAATGCCGTCTCTTTACTAATTTCTCTCCCTTCCCCCCGTTAATTTTTATCTCTTCTGAAAGAATAGGTTACTTTTCCTGTTCCTCTTTTTAGCATCACTGTAGGAAAGATATCTGGTAGAGTACTTTACTCTAAATTGTCAGGGATTATAATTCTTACCCCTTTTCTGAGTAATTAGATTGCAATGTGGTCTGATTTTGAGAGTTAGAAACCCTTTAAGAAGTCAACAGATGTAGTAATTTTAGATCAGACCACGATCGGGGATGCAGAGAAAGCATATCTTGAAGACTGCTGTCTTCTGTGATGACTGGCTGGGGGTGAAAAGTGGCTGACAAGTAGGAATAGGATGGGCTCTAGGTCTCTAATGGACTTCTTTTAAGGTCAGTCTGCACACTGTGGAATTCTAGTGATGGATGTGATGGAAGCTTCTCATATGCTCTTTCAGAAAGACCATGAAAGGGAGTAGGAAGAATGGAAAAGCAAAGCATCCTTCCAGGTGTGTGAAATTGGAAGTCCTAGGAAAATGCCCTTTAAAAGAGGTAGGATTAGGCCGGGCACAGTGGCTCAAGCCTGTAATCCCAGCATTTTGGGAGGCCGAGGCAAGAGGATTGCCTGAGCCCAGGGGTTTGAGACCAGCCTGGGCAATTAGGCGAAACCTCGACTCTACAATAAATAAAAAAGATTAGCCAGTTGTAGCACACACTTGGAAGGGTAAGGAGGAATGATCACGTGAGCCCAGCAGGTCGAGGCTGCGATGGCCAAGAGCATGCCACTGCATTCCAGCCTGGGCGACAGTGAGACTTCAACAATAAATAAATAAATAAATAAATAAATAAATAAATAAATAAATGAAAGAGGAGTGATATGGAAAAAGAAGGCATACAAAAAGTCTTTTCAAGATGATTTTTCTTTTCCAAACTTTCATGGTTTTATTTTTCCAAGTCTCTTTTTGTTTGCATATTTTCTTTTATATATAGCCTAAACATATGCATGTGAATTTGTATAATCTACCTTTTTACTCTGAATGTTCTATTCTATTTTTATGTCATTATAAAATCTTTATAACCATAATTTTAATTATCTATGTGACATTTTATTATGCAAAGATACATGCTTTATTACTATTTCATTTTTATTGGATATTTAAATTTTTCCTATTTTTCATGATCATAAATAGAGATTTTATTGATATTTGTACTCATAGTTATTTACTCTCTATGGTTATTTTTTAGACCAGTGTTTTAGGTAACTCAGATAAAAACTTGATTGTGTTTTTCCCAGGCTCAGAAAAGTGTCACATTTCAATAATATGACCAAAATTCAACTCTGAAAGCATTTTCAGAGCAATGTAGCTTTTTGTTTTTTTTTTTGAGTTGGAGTCTCACTCTCTCACCCAGACTAGAGTGCAGCGGCCACTCCCGGCCACCGCAGCCTCGACCTGCTGGGCTCTGGCGATCCTTCTGCCTCAGCCTTCCAAGTAGCCAGAATTACAGGCGCACACTACCACGCCCGGCTGATTTTTTGATTTATTGTAGAGATGAGGTCTCGCTGCCCAGGCGGGTCTCGAACCCGCGGGCTCAGGCAATCCACTCAACTCAGCCTCCCAAAGGCACGGGATTACAGGATGAGCCACCGAGCCTGGCAATGTAACTTTTTTACTGAACTCTTTCTTGAAGGAGATTTCAAAGAAGCATTGTATCACACAACACACAATGAGTTTTCCTAAAACTCCTCTGTCCATATCTGTCTTTCCAAAGTACTGCCTAGCATGAGAGTTACTTTCTTACCGTCTCCTTTTCTTTTCATGTGTTCTAAAACTCTTCTTTCATATGGGTTTATTGTCCACTGCATATCCCCTTCCAGAATTCCCCCTACATTCACATCCTCCCTGCAAAATATCATAACTTTTCTTATATAGAATTATCAGTCCTTTTTCCTTTACTCTCCATCTGTCACCCTCACCCTACTCTAGAAAATAAATGTAATATTCCTTAGGTGCATATTTCTTAGAGGTGGAGGTGAATTAGTAATAGGGCTTAATAATTCACTACTAGAAGAGGAATTATTACATCAAAATATGCACATTTGACTATCAATACCTATTAATCAAAATATTACCAAAAATGTATGCTATTGTACATAGTCCCACCTATAACATATGGCAATCTATTTATAGTTAATACTTACTTTCTCCTTGTGGTAGGCAGCCTCCAATATGGCTCCTAATGATCTCTACCTTCTGGAGATCTTGCCATTCTGTGCTCCTCTCCCCTTGACTGCAGGTTGCATTTAGTGACTTGCTTCTAGTGAATAGAACATGGTGGAGGTAATGAGGTTTGACTTTAGAGAGTAGGTTACAAACAGACAATGGTTTTCATTTTGGGTATACCATCTTTACATTTTTTTTAGTTTTAAAGATGTGGGGTACAATTCAGGGTTAAGTGTACAAATGCTCATTATGCAGGTATCCTTGTTGATAAAGTGTGCTCTCCCTCCCCTGGCAATTTCCCAATCCCACACCTCCTTCCCCTGGCAGTTTCCCACTACTGCCAATCCCTTTCTTATTGTATTATGATACTTGTTTAAGGTGTACTCTCTTGCTTGCTTTCTTAAAGCAGAGTGCCAGATTGTGAGCTGCTCTATTGAGAGGTCCATGTGTCAAGAAACAGAGGGAGATCACTAGCCGAAAGCCACTGAAGAACTAATGACCCAACAGCTTAGTTCCAATAGGTTACTGAATCCTACCAAGAGTCATGTGAGTAAGCTCAAAAGTAGATCCTTCTCCAGTCAACCCTTCATATGAGACTGTAGCTCAGGGAAACACTTTGATAGAAGACTTCTGAGAAACCTTGGGCAGAGGCACCCAGCTGAGTTGTACCTAGATTCCTGACCTACAGAAACAGTGAAATAATACATATCTGTTGTTTTTAGCTTCTAAGTTTTGCAGTAATTTGTTACAAAGAATAGATAAACAATGCGCTTCTCTCTGATCCTTATTTTTTGCCTGTTTAATTTAGAACATAAAGACTCTACCTCCATCTACACACAACCTCCTGTCTACATGCAACTACTTCTGTCTTGGACTACTTGTTCTGTTTTTTCCTTCATTAGTATGAGCCTCAGATGTTACACTTTGCACATTATTTGAGTGTAGCTTTAGAGCAGAGAAATATCACCACGTTCTGGCATTTTTGGCCACCTGATGCTCAGACTCTATGGAGTTTGATGGTTAATTACCAGGTCTCAGAGCCCAATCCTTAGTCTGAGTCAGGTTCACTTAGTATAGTGAGGTTGCCTGGCCTCATTCTATTGTATTTTATTTTACATTTTGATGGCATTATTGCATTTTCGGAGAATATTATTGATTGTGAATGTTTGTGTGTATGGGTATTGTACACACATGTGAACCACATGTGCATATGCCCATTCAGAGAAGTACTAATTTCACTTAAGACAGAAGTACCTCATGTATCTGAGTTCTAGATTCCCATCTCAGCCTGGTAGCAGCCATGGGTGTGGAGGATGTAGGGCGGATAAGCAGGAGGTGAAAGTAGAGTTTAGTTACGTTGAAATATTGTGACTGGAATGAATACTTTTATACTTCCTACCTAAATTAAAGCTCTATAGATCTCACTTGTTCTGGAATGTATTCTACATTTTGCTTCAAAAATAGACCCCTTCTATTTGGTCAGGAATTCATTTTGACCCTAGACTATGGTTTTTAAAGAGCCAACTACAGGATCATCCATAGGCTATTAATACATTAGCCATGACAGAAACAAATTTAGGGAACAGGCAGAATGGCTTGAGATTGCTTCCTGGAAAATCAAGATCTTTTCAAACAAAGTTAACATTATGGACTAAATTTTTGAAGCTGTCTCTAAATGTGCATCTACAATTTTGCAAACACAGTCATTTGCAATCTCAAGTAATAGGATTCAGGCATCGACCTGATATAAGGGATCATATTTAAAGGTCCTTTGCAAACTGGCTATGCCACAAATAATATTTAATTCAGCTCTCCTTAATATTTTTAAAATGGTGCAGCAATTTAAAAATACATTACATTCAAAATAATACATGCAAGGTCAGGAGGGGAAATGTGAAAGCTCAGCTTGTAAGCAGAAACCAGTTTCTGCTTTACTGAGGAGGGCTGCCCATGCTGTATGTCTGGTTACATCATGGCTATAGAAGAGCTCTTAATGCAAAGAGCAAAATGCAGTGTTCAGAAGGTACACATGGTAGTCAGTCATTGCACTGAGGAAAACAGAATGCTCAACTTAAAGTCGTGCTGGACTCTTGATGATTATGCTTAGTATATGCGAGTTCTGTGAAGTAGGAGAAATGGGACGCATATGTAGCTTTACACTTAAAGCCTTCTTTGCTGGGAAGAGGGGGTCATGTTTGACCCTGCCTTGGGCAATCTGGAAATATTTGTGCGAGTTAAACATGGAATTCCAAGACAGTCGCATCCACTCACCTAGTCCAATGCATCAACAATTTCATAATGCAAATGGAAACATCATTCCCTTCTTTTTCCCTAGCTTTGTGGCCAATAATTCCTGAGTTAGAGAAACATGACTTCCAAGTACTTATTCTACCCAGATGATTACACAAAGGACATGAGGAATATTCATTCTTCTCAGAGACAGTGAAATCTCACTTTATTCTCACTTGCTAATAACAAACTTGCAGAAAGGAGTACATTTGATTATTCTCAGAAGTCAATCATGTGTGATTATTCACACAGATTATTCTCTGAGTCTATTAAATTATCCTCATAAAGATCCTCTGACTACTGTCATCTTTTGGGATTCAGAAGGCCTTCAGTGCTTGCATATTATATGAAGAAGTGGGGAAAACTGAATACGTTGATGGTGATGAGTTGTTCAGCAGTCCCATGAGAAGGAGGGCCAGGGAGAAGCCCAGAGAGAGAAGAAAGAGAATGATGTTGAGCTCAGCAGCCTGAGGAGAAAGCACCAAACTGAAGACTTTGGAGGTTGTTTAAAATGCGGGTTAGATACTAGATTTCAGGTAGGAGGAACCATCCTTTTTCCCACTGAGGAAATCTGAGATTGCTCTGCTCCAGCTTGGTCTGGGCCTGTGTATTAGCCTGCTCTGTCTGCCAAAACAAAATACCACAGACTGGGTGACTTAAACAATAGAAGTTTATTTTCTCATAGTTCTGGAGGCTGAAAGTCTGAGGTTAGGGTGTCAGCATGGTTGGTTTCTGGGAAAAGCCTTCTTGCAGGTTTCAGAGGGCCACTTTTTGGATGATAGAGAACAAGTTCTCTAGTGTTTTCCTGTAAGGGCATTAATCCTGCTGTGAGAGTCCTCATCTAAACCTAAACACCGCCCACAGGCCCCATCTCCAAATACCATCACATTGGGGGTTAGAGCTTTAAAACGTATTTATTTTGGAGAAACACTATTCAATCCATAATAAGATGTAAAACAGGGAAGAACTTGGGAAAGAATGCCGACTTTCTAGAGAACCTTCCACCAAGAGGAGTCCTGGAGCAGAAACAGCTAAGGCTTATGGGAGAGGAGGGAGAAGCAATGCCAAAACTACAAATATATTTTTTATTTTTATTTATTTATTTATTTTTGAGTTGAAGTCTCACTCTGTCGCCCAGATTGGAGTGCAGTGGCCGCTCCCGGCCACCGCAGCCTCGACCTGCTGGGCTCCAGCCATCCTTCCGCCTCAGCCTTCCGAGTAGCTGGAACTACAGGCGCGTGCTACCACGCCTGGCTAATTTTTTTTAAATTTATTGTAGAGTTGAGGTCTCGCCAAGTTGCCCGGGCGGGTCTCAAACCCGCGGGCTCAGGCAATCCACTCACCTCAGCCTCCCAAGCACAGGATTACAGGCTCAGCCACTGAGCTTGGCCAAATATATTTTTTAAAAGACACTGGTGTACTTTAGCCACTTTTTTCTAATTGTATACACAATGCAGCTTGTTGCAGACATTCAAGGAAAGGCAGGAAAAGAAAAAAAAATACCTATAATTTCTCTGTCCATAAAATACCTCTTAACAGTCAATAACTTAATAACCTTTCTTTCCTATTAAAATATGTATAATTTTAAACATGTATCCAGGTTTTTATCATAATGAAGATCCTGTTGTTCATAAAACTTTAAAGATGAAACTTTAACTTTCTTCTGTAACATCCTCTGTTTGCTTCTTCCTTCCCTTTCTCTCCTTTCTTTCTCTTCTTTTTTCTTTCCTCCTTTCCTTTCTTCCTTCCTTCCCACCCTCCCACCCTCCTTCCTTTCTTTTCTTCTTTCTCTTTCTTTCTTTCTTTGTCTGTTGCCCAGCTGGAGTGCAGTAACACAATCATGATCACTACTCACTGCAGTCTTGACCTCCTGGGCTCAGGCAATCCTTTTGGCTCAGCCTCTGAGTAGCTGGGACTACTGGTGTGTGCCACCATAGCCAGCTATTTTTAAAAATTTCTTATAGAGATAGGGTCTTGCTATGTTGCTCAGGCTTGTCTCAAACTCCCGGCCTCAAGCAATTCTCCACCTTGGCCTTCTAAAGTACTGGGAATACAGGCATGAGCCACCATGTCTGGCCAATCCTCTACTCTTTCTAAATATAACTTAAAGTTTATATTACTTGCATTGTATTCTAATCAGTGGATATATAATAACTTGATCACTCTTTTATTATTTGACATTGAACTTGCTTCTAACATTTTACTAATAAAGAAAACATTGTAATGTAGTTTTCAACATCAAGTAATTATTTTTCTCAGTATCTGATTATTATAGTTTTAAGGTAGACTAGCAAAACAAAATATATATAAATAATATATCTTACATATATATAGTCATGACTAATCCAGAAAGTTTATACCAGTTTCCACTCCAGCTAAAATACCATTTCAATATCATAAAAAATTAATTTTAAAAAGTAATCTATTTTAGCATGCAAAAATGGATTTTTCTTGTCTTAATTAGCATTTCTTATCAGATCAGTGAGTTTAGACATTTTAAAAATATTTATTAACCATTGTATTTCCTTTATGTGACCATCTGTTTTAGTTTCTTATTTAATATTGGCTCTTTATATGGCCTCTCATTTTGTTTCAGTATTGTACTGAGTTTATTCTTTGGTTGTTAATTTTATTATAGGTTTTGATATACTTTTTACTTAAAAATTGAAATTATCAAGTGTTTTCATTTTTTTAATTTAAATTTCTTCTGTTAATTTATGTTTAGCTAATACCCTTAACCTGTGATCATATAAATATTAACTGAATTTTTTGATTTGTGACACTGTTTTATTAAATAGTTTATATAATATATATAAGACATAAAAATACTTAGTATTCTTCTACATTATGCTTCAGAAATTTTATATAAATTGTTGTCTATTTTATCCTGTGACTATATATAACAACTTTCCATACTGGTAAATATTTTTAAGCTTTATGCAATTTCTACGTTTTAAAGTAAAATAAAGTACAGCAAACATTTTCCCACTTAATTCTGTGCCCATATTATGGACTGATTTCCTCTGATGATTTTCTGTATAGAATGAAGTTGGTCAGAGTTTGGGGCCCCTGGAGGTTGGTGGCGTTTGTCAGCTTTCATTTTACTGGATTGGTCAATCTTCTGTGCCCTGTGGCCAGACCACATTGTGTTTAATTATTGTTTATAACACAGCACAATGTCTGACTAGGAAAGTCTCCTCTACTGCAAAATGTAACGTAAATAAATACATAACTAACTAACTAACTAAATAAAACTTTATTTTTCAAAATATTATTGGCTTATCTTACTTATTGATTCATCCAAGTGAATTTAGAATCACCTTGTCATGTTTCAAAATCTCTTACTTCCCTCCATAAAGCAACTAATTAGACTATTGATTAGAATTGCAGCAAAGCTGCAATTTATTCGAAGAGAACTCAATCTTTTTTCAATACCCACTTTTCATTTTTGGCCACATAGTTTGTCTCTCTTTTTATTCCATTTCTGTGTGTTCCTCAGTAGAGCTGTAAAGTTTTCTCCATATTGGTCCTACGTATTTTTATTTAATTTTATTTTTAGGAATTTTCTATTTTGGTTCTATTGTAAGTAAAAATATTTTGCACATAGCATCTCTCTGCTTATTGGCTTGACTGAACTGCACAACCTAGAGGTATACAAGTTTGCCTGATACTAGTTGGTGCCCTCAAATTCTCCATAATATGAAGAAACGATGTTTTATAAACTTTAAGTGATTAGAAAAGTGTGATGTCACTAGGGATAAGTATCGGTGGATATATTTGGAATCTAAATAGGAGAATTGCTCTGTTCTTAATAGCTGTGTGCACTTAACCTTTGGGACCAATGTTCCATCCGTCAAAAAGGACACCAACTGACATATACTGCCTTTGCCTTCTGGTTAAAAGTCAGTCTTTTAGCCTAGCACACAGTAAGTGCGTAATAAATACTAGCTATAAAATTAATAGCAAAGCAACTTATAATATGAGAAGATAATTGGAAGAAATGACTATCCTCATTAATTTGTTAGCACATGGCACTTAGCATCACTTTAAAACTAAGCAAATTAGGGTGGGTCTGACATTTTTTTTTTTCAGCATTCAAATGTCATTGCCTCATAGTCAGAGTTTGTATTTCTGAGTTGTTTTCCTAGTGTTCAGCATACGGCTAGGCTAAATATTATATCTGATAAAGCTACTATTTTTAGAGAAAACTATTTCTGGGTTGATGTTAATAAAATGAAATAAAATCCAAAAGACCATAAAATAAAGATTGTGTTATATTGGATCATGTGTGCTTTAGCAGATGTGATGCAAATGTTGAGACAAATTATTGCCGATTGCTGGGGGATTGTGGCCAGAAATGGAGAGCACCTAAAGAATCTTAAAGGAAGTATTATGATTGCTTAGAAAATAAAAGGTTGACATCAGCCTGGTGTTCCTAGAGAAGGGTGCTTGGAGAAAATGTGATCAAAGACTCTTGAAAAATGGTTTGAATTGGAGAGTGAAAAAGGGAGACGTTCTCCTGGGAAGGGAGAATAATTGGAGTGAAGGTGAGCTCGTGGTGTATTTGGAGAGTAGTTAGTAGATCCACTAGAATAGAATTTCTCAACCTCCACACTTTTGATTTTTGGGGCTAGGTGATCATTGTATGCATTGTATAATGTTTACCAGATCCCTGGGTCTCTACCCTACAAGTGCCTGCTGTACCTCTCACCCTGTGACAGCACTAAAATATCTCCAAATTCTGCCATCCCACTTCCTCCAGCCACTGTGTTAGAAAAAAAGAGTTTTCGCTGAAGCGTCTTAAGAAATAAACCTAGGAATGTAGTCTAGATTCAATCTGTGAAGTACCTCAAATGGCAGCTAAGTGGTTTGGACTTGTCTCTGGGTAAAGTAGGACATTCATCTTTTGTGCAAGAGAATGGCATGATATTCATGTTTTATGAAGATTTATTAACATTTGGCACTTTCTTGAGATGCTCAAGTACATTTATATGCAACTCTCTGTCAATAGATGAGCTGACAGACTTTTCTCATGACAGATGCAAATCTTCTAAAGTATACTGATCCCAAGTTCCATTCTCCAACAAAAAAAAACCCCATACAGTTGCAGAGTTTAAAAATATCTGCCTAATATGTTTTATGAAACAATGCATTTTTATTTACTTTAACTGATACAACAGCATTAAACGTTTTTTCTTAAACTGAAGATAATCATTTTAACACAATACTTTTTATTTTTATTGCACTCTTCTAAGTTTTATACATATGAAAATCATTTCTCACACAATTATAAAGTATGTGCCTAATTTTTGTCCTTTTTAAAAATTTACACCTAACTTTTTTTTTTAATTGTGGGGTACAATTCAGGGTTAGGTTTACAAATATTCATTGTGCAGGTACCCTTGTTGATGAGGATTTTACACCTAACTTAAACAATTTTTGGTATGTGTGCATAGTATTTATAGAGATCATTTTGATGATAGTGGAATATTCCACTGAATTGATGTACTGTTATTTATATTGAAGGATTATAGAAAAGTTAGAATGGAAAGAACCCTGAGAGATTATCTGGTTTAGTGATTTCTCCAACAGTGTTCTTGGAAGCTTAATGGGCGGTCTGATAAGTTACCCCTGGTACTCTATGAGGCACAGAGAAGCCTGCGGGATGCTTAGTGATTATGTTTTTTCCCCCTTCCATTTTTGCAGCAGACAGAAATACTCAGATACTTAATTAAGATGGGAGACCATTCATTAAAGAAGCAAATACAAATATTTAAAAAATTGGCGATCTAGATTGATCTAGATTGGTCTTTTAATTTTACACAAGCCACATACATGTGTAACAGTCTACATGTTATCTTTCCTCAGAGCTTACATTACTTTGACATGACTAATTCCATATTGTAGTCACTGTTTGAATGTTTAAAGTCTTTGTCAAACTCCTTAAACCACTGTTCTGTGAGAATGTGACCTGGTAACTCACAGCACTATCAGTGGGCTTGCCATGATTTGATAAGAAGATAACTGACCACTCACACATGGACGAGGTTGTCACAAGTTGAGTGCTAATTTGTAGAGCCAGGTCTAAGAGAAGATGTAAGGCTATGGAGATTGGATTGGAAAAAATAGACCCCTTCAATTACTTGGTGGCAAATGACACTGAGGATCATTTTGTCACTCCCTAACTTGTTTGTTCTTAAAGAGATGCCTAAAACAGGAGATTCCTTCAGGCAGTTAGGCTTTTTCAGCATCAGCATTTTGCTTTGCAAAGACAGTGGTGTCATTCTCTGTACATGTTTGTGTATTTCTGATCCCAGCAACTGGCATATTCTGCCATCCTAATCCCCTTTGTTTACAAACAGAACCAGGGACAATATTCCTTTTTAGAAATCTATGGCATTTCTCCTTAAATCTTTCCAAATCAGGACACATTCTCTCCTTTTAGGCATTTCACCTGCATCTGCTCTTTGAAAAGACTGCCTAGAAGATAGATTAGGGGCTTATCCTGCCCTCTCTTATCTCCCTGCTGGCCAACCATGTCATATTCAGACATTCTCCAACCTTTTCCCCTAACAGTGTTGAAGAGAGCTGTCAAGTAATTTGGGCAGAGCTGTGTACAATGAAGGCAGAAAGAAAGGGAGCCCCTAGGGGATCCCAGCTCTGCGGACTTAGCATTTTGGATGGATACAAGGAGACTGAAGCGTTGAAAAGGTCAGACCCTGGAACCAGTCTGATCTATAAAAGGCATCAAAGTAGACAATAATTGCCAAGGAGTGAGCCAAAAGCACTGGGAGGTTTAAAATGAGATGGCCACGCATTTCTCTAAGTGACACTGAGAAGGAGAAGTCCTATATCCTATCCTGCTTCATACATTTCTCAGCATTATTACTCTCATTTAACAAGTATCATGGAAGAGATGACAGTGAAATAGAACAAATGGAGTTGGATTATATGACTGTTTTCTACTTTTTGTGGAAGATGAGATTTGGAACATGAATTACATAATTGGGGAAGATATAGTTTCCTCCTTTTTTTTTTTTTAAATGTGAGATTTGTTAGGATTATTTCCAGAGCTGAGAGAAACAACAAGATAGAAAGGAAAAATTCATAGTCTCTGACGTATAGTGGAAAGACCATTTGAGTAGGATTCAGGACTTTTGGATGCTAACTCTACTTCTACTATCAGGCAGTTGGGCTTTAGGGCACCTGGAGAATTACTCTGGTTTTTTGCATCCTCATCTGACTAGAAGGTGTCAGAGGTTTGTCCTAGACTTTTATCCCAGGAATCTCTGATTTTCTGCAGCCTGGGTGTTGATCTCCCATGTTAGATGGTGGCGAGAGAGGAAATCCATGTTACTCCTCTAATAGTCAAGGAAAACTTTATTTCTAAAATGATGATTGAAGGAGAATCTGCAGTGGATTGACCTGAGAGGGTTGGTAAAAAAGCGAATTCTATATAGAAGGAATGAATTCAATGTTTGATAACAGAAGAGGGCAACTGTACTTTAAAAAGACTTTGTACGTGGGTGATAGACACCGTAAATACCTTGACTTGATCACTACATGTTATTTACATGTAAAAGTTTCTCACGTGCCTGATAAATTTGCATAAATAAAATAAAATACAATAAATGAAGATTCTTGGGCCCCACCTGGAAACTCGTGATCTGGATCTCTGGATCTGGGTATTAGGAACCTCCATTTTAACAAGCTCTTCTGGCCAATGTTTTGTACACTAGATTTTCAGAACCAGAGGAGGTGGTTATGAGGTAGTTTTGAAAACCAGGAAAACAAGTTAGTGGGGTACCAGGTGTTGCCCTTTTAGCAGTACAGACTGGTTCCCCCTTATCAAAACCCTATCCTTTCTCCACAGTGCTTGAAATCCCCAGTGAAAGGGTTGTTCCAAACAATGAAGACATTGCCACCTCCAGGCATCTTTTTAAAACTGCTTTGAAAACTATGTAAAGGATTATTAAAATGCTTTGTATCTGTAAAATGCTGTATCATTGTTAACCATTATTAAAATAATGCCTGTAGTTTTTGTTAACATTATAGCATGAATGGGGGTATTGATTTCATCTGTCTGTTTAAGTGTATTTACCGAAGAATTTCATTTAAGGGACAGTTTTGAGTTCCCATTCTGTGAACAGTGTATGCACACAAAGAAATATGAAGAACAGTAGGTGTGCACTGTTGTTCCAATGCCTAACTCTCTTTAAGGTTATAAATAGTGCATCCAATCCCATTCCATGTGACCTTGTACTTTTCCACTGTATGCAGTATACGCTTCCCCCATTGACTTGGTCTCATCCATGTGACTTGCTTTGGCTGGGATTAGAAAATGTGACACAATTAGAAGCTTGTAAAGTGCATGGTTGGTTGTGACTCTTTGCCTCTGTCTTTGCATCATAGCTGTGGCCCCTCATCCCAGGCCTCATAATAAACCCACAAAACCACTTGAGCTTTCCCCCCTATGGGATGCCAATATCTGCTGGATTCATAGTATGAAGCAAAGCCTCCCACTGGGTTTGATCTAGAAAAGCTGATCCCAGCTAACTATTAGATGTTTGAGAAAAATAAATAATTGTTTTTAGAAACTAAATTTTGAGTGGTTTATAATGCAGCAAAAGCTAAACTGATACAGTAGAACAAAGAAAAGTTGAGACAAAGGGACAAAAGTCTGATAAAAGGACAATTGTTACATGCCAGAGACAGGTGCAGTCTGTGATAGAGGTATCAGAGGAGTAGCATCAGTAATGTGTTCATAGAGGAGCTGGCATTTGAGAGGGAGTTTGAAAGATGGTTTCAACAGGTGTCTTTTACATAGAGTGATTTGAGTTCCTCTGGGTATATTTCCAGAAGGGGGATTATGGGGTCATATGGAAGGTCGATTTTTAAATGTTTTAGGAATCGCCAAACTGCTTTTCCACAGAAGTTGTACTAGTTTACACTCCCACCAACAGTATAGAAGTGTTCCCTTTCCCTGAATTCTCTCCAGCATCTGTTGTTTTTTTAGTTATTGATGATTGCCATCCTGACTGGAGAAAGGTGGTATCTCAGTGTGGTTTTAATTTGCATTTCTTTGATGATTAGTGAGGCTGAGCATTTTTTCATGTATCTGCTGGTTGCTCGTATGTCTTCTTTTGAGAATTGTCTATTAATATCTTTTGGCTACTTTGTAATAGGGGTGTTTGTTTTCTTCTTTTCAGCATGTTAGAGTTCCTTGTAGATCCTGGATGTTAGGCCTTTGTTAGATATACAGTTGGCAAACATTTTTTCCCATTCTGTGGTCTGTCTCCCTATTCTCTTGGTGGTTTCTTTTGCTTTGCTTTTCAGTTTGATGAGGTCCCACTTGTCTATCTTATCTCTTATGGCATGGACATTTAGGGTTTTGATTAGGAATTGGTTGTCAGTTCCAATTTCCATAAGGGTGTCTCCTGAATTTTCTAAAGTTCTTACATTTGAGGTTTTACATTTAGGTCTTTGATCCATTTAGAGTTGATTTTTGTGTATGGTGATATGTAGGGGTCTTGCACATGCATGTTTATTGCAGCAATAATTTTTAACAATAGAAGAAATATGGAACCAGTCATGCTGTCCATCAAAAGAGGATTGGATAAAAAGAATGTGGTACGTATACACAATGGAATACTACATGTACATATAGAATGACAAAATTATGAACTTCACAGCAACATAGATGAACTTAGAGTCTATAATACTGACTGATCTATCACAGAAACAAGGAACTGAGTACCACATGTTCTCACTCATAAGCAGACCTGAACAATTTTCATAATACTATAAGAAAGGGATTGGCAATAGTGGGAAACTGCCAAGGGACAAGGGGTCACACCTCATCAATGAGAATACCTGATCTCAAACTAGGTGAAATGGGGAGCAGAGTAAGGCCCAGACTTTACTTACACAATGATCATTTGTTTACCTAACCCTGAATTGTACCCCAAAACTTTAAAATTAAAAAAATTTCAACAACTGGAGCTTGTGTGCATGCTTGTGGATCCTCTGGTATGGTGGGTAATGGCAGACACTTAGGGGACAGGAAGGAGTAAGAGGGGTGTTCCAAAACTAGAAAAACATAAGGCATGTTTAGGAAATTGTTATTAGGCAGTCTCTTGGGACGTTCAGAGTCTATGCTTGTGGGGAGAGTCTTATAAGTCTGGAAAAGAAGATTAAACTGATAACTTAGAGGCTTTAAATGCCAAGAAAAATATTTTGTGGTTAATACAGTGCACCTTTGAAACATTTTGCTCAGGGACAGAGTGTGTTTAGGACTGATCTTTAGGAAGCTCATTCTTGCAGGAGGGTGAAGGGCAAATCGCACAAGCACAAGCTGGAGACCAGGTGGCCAATTAAAAGGCTATTACTGGAGGCAGTGAGTCCTGAAAAAAGGAGATGAAAATTCAGGTAATTCTAGAATATGTGCTTTACAGTTAAAAAAAAGTACTAAAAAACTTAAATAATAGAAAATAGATTCAAATCCTTCTGCAGTCCTAGCGTGTTGTTTCCTAGAATGTGTGATATCTAGCATCTCGAGTTCTACTTGGAAATAAATCAACAAGTTATAGTGACCACAGATTTACAGGCTTTACCAATAAATTTTTTTTTTTAAAGATTCAAATTCAGCATATTCTTTGCATACCTGTTATAAAACTGTGCTCTGGACTTAGGCCTAATTTTTCCCAGTGTAAGAAAGCACCGAAGAAAATTCCCATGTATTTTTTGTTTATTTATTTATTTTTTAGGGGAGTCAGGCGAGGTGGGTGTTGTAAGTGGTGTTCCCTTGGTAAATAGGCTTGAAATAGAGAGGAGTTTACAGGAGATTTACTGGAATCTCTCAGAAACAACACCCCTTTGAGGGGTGAGGGACACAGCACTAGCGGAGGAAGAGGTTATGCGGTGATGCCATTGCAGCAGCTGATCCTAGCAACTGTGTAGCTGGGATGGCCCTTCAGCAGCATACAGCCTTGAGCTGAGGGGTTGGATCTTTATACCATCCATTGGCTAGCCATAAGATGTGAGCTTTCGCCAGGAAAGCAGTGTGGTCTTCATGAGGTGACTGTCATCAGCTGTAGAAAATTCCCCAAAGTCACCCACACCTCAACACTGAGAAGGAATATCTTGACCAGAGTTCATTACAGGTAGCATCCCCTCCAGAGGAGGGAGAGGTTTAATCCCACTCCTAGTTCTTTTCCTAAGAGATGAATTAATTTTTATTATAAGAGTGATAAATAACAATGATAATACTAAAGTTATCATTACTGCAAGCTTATGCTATGTCAAGCACACCATGCATGTTCATAGCATGCATCTAACTGCAATTACCTTTTTAACATGTTGTCAAATCTAACTTTTGGTGTTTGCGGGTGGGTAGGTCAGAGCAGGGTGCCATAATAGGGACCCTGCTCAGTCAGAAGGTGTCAGGTATTTCAGAGCTGGAAGAGGTCAAGGCAAAACGTGCAGTGAAGGACAGAAGGTAAGTGGCAGAAGGGTTTGGAAGACTGTCAAGTTCACAGTGTGTATATACCTTCCCCAGCAAGGGCTATCCTTGCCATAAAAAGGATGTCAAGCCTTCATTCCTCATATAATGAACACCACCGTTGGTGGTTGGTCCAAGAAGCCTTTGTACTTTTTTACTTTCCCTCATGCCATGACTTGTGCTTACTAAATAATTTCCTTCAGCCCCACCACAGTGACAGTCTCCATCAGACACCTTTTGGTGGAGTTGATGGTCTTTTAGGCTCAGAAATCTACCCTGGTTATATAAAGAGGCTTGTCACTTAGGTGTGATTGCTGAACTAAAGTGAGTGAAATGAAAGGAACAGCAGTGGAGGGAAGTGACCATGGAGAAACTTACTATTGTATGTCATTAATCACTAATTGCTTAATGATTTTATTATATGACAGCCATAAAATATCACTTGAGGTTTTACAGCCAGTGCTAGCTTTATGAAAACAATTCTTTATGTCAAAATGACTATTAAATTAAGTAATTCCATATTAAACATCCTATGGACTTCAGGTGATTTATGGGGCTGTGTAATGAATAAGAATTTTTCCTTCCGGCTGCTCACAAAATCAGCATCCTTTTCTGGAATAACCACTGACCTTGGGAATCCAAGAGACATGCTGGTTTCTAAGAGACACCTGGATGATTAGAGTTAGAAGGCTCTCATTGTACAGGTACGGAAACTGAGGCCCAGAGAGATAAAGCAAGTTATCCTGAATGACCAGATAGACAATGTGGCCACACTTTCTGTCGTGCAGCTCTTACTAGTAATTATATCTCTGTTCTGTTATTCCTAGCCAACCATGCTGTCCTGATTTAATAAAAGGCAAGTTGAATCTTGGAAAACTCTTTTGTACATTACTTCAAATATAACTTACCTCTGACACAAGGTGTGATGCCTTTCAGTCATACTTAGTTGCATTTGTTACCCTGAATCTACTTTTACGTGTTCTAGGAGGAGTTAGACCCAGTAAATCAACTAAAAATAAATAGTTTGGATCTTGCAATGTGTTTCCACCAGTGCATTCACACCTTCACACTTGGAGCACTGTGGGGATACTAAATATGTGCCTGCCATAGTCCTTTCCTTCAAAGAGTTCATAATCCCACCAGTAGACCTGATCATCAGGTGTCAAGTGCCCAGTGTTCATTTGTGCCATAGAAAACCAAAGGTTAGTGTATGTGGGTGTCTCACTGATGATGGCACTTGAACCAGGTCTGGCAAGGTGAGCTCTCACTAAGCTAAAGGGAGAGAGGGGAGAGAGGGAAAGTTTCTGTCAGAACAGCAGGAGCTAAAGCTTCAGAGACAGAAATAAATGTGACATTTTGGAACTACTGAGGATATAGGCTTTCTGATGCATTCTGGGTAAGCCCTGGCCAGGTAAGATAGGATCTGATTATGAGGAGCTTAAAATCCAGCCAGAGAAGTTGAAGCTTTTTGAGCTTATGTTGTCTTTATGTTTATTTTTAATGACTTCTCATCTTAACTGCCCATGAGTACTTAAGTCTCTCTCACTAATTAGTTTATGAACTTCTTCTAGGTACTATCTGCCAGACAATCTTTGTCTACATTATCTCACCAGTGTTCAATAAATGAATAATTACAGGGAAAAGAAAGGAGAAAGAAAGATGGAAGGGAGAGGGGAGAAGGGATGTCGGGAAGGTAGATAGGAAAGAGGAAACTCTTCTGCCTGCTGTGTTGATAGAGGGCTACTGGAATAAGCCCGGGGAAGTTGTAGGCTTGAGTTACTGAGCTGCCTTGGAGAAAAGTGAGTAAGTCCGTCAGTGGCCTGTGCAGCCAGACTCAGTGGTATGGCATTCCTGGTGTCCTCACTATGGTAGTGGCTTTGGGCATGCTGCTAGCTCCCCTCAGTGTCTGCAGATGGCCCCAGAGTGCTGCCAGAGTATTACTTCTCCTCTCATTAATTGGTTCTTTCTTTTTCTTTTTTTTTTTTTTTTTTTTTGAGTTGGAGTCTTTCCTTGTTGCTCAGACTGGAGTGCAGTGGCATGCTCCTGGCCACCACAGCCTCGACCTGCTGGGTGCTGGCGATCCTTCTGCCTCAGCCTTCCAAGTAGCCAGAATTACAGGCTTGTGCTACCATGCCTGGCTAATTTTTGATTTATTATAGAGACGAGGTATCACCAAGCTGCCCGGGCGGGTCTCAAACCTGCCGGCTCAGGTAATCCATTCGCCTCAACCTCCCAAAGTGCTGGGATTACAGGCTGAGGCCTGTTCTTTCAATGAACATTTGTTGAGCAACTCCTCAGAGACAGGCACTGAACTAGGCCTTAGGAAACAATGGTGGGCAAAACAGACATGGTTTC
Source organism: Carlito syrichta (assembly GCF_000164805.1). Classification (NCBI taxonomy): domain Eukaryota; kingdom Metazoa; phylum Chordata; class Mammalia; order Primates; family Tarsiidae; genus Carlito; species Carlito syrichta. The sequence continues at coordinate 35,072 of NW_007232166.1, read as the reverse complement.
TGCCCTTTTCACACTTATAGTCTAGCAGGTAATACAGATAGTAATCAGATAATCAAACAATTAAAGTTGTAATTACTAACTATGATGAAGAACAACTTACAATGATTAAAAGTTGCCATGTTAAGTGTAAAACCAAGGGATCTTGCATAGTCTGGGACTCTGAAAGAGGTGCTTTAATAGTGTATGTATGCTGGGCTCAGTGGTTCAGCCTGTAATCCCGGGCTTTGGGAGGCAGAGGTGAGTGGATTGCCTGAGCCCGCAGGTTCGAGACCCACCTGGACAACTTGGCAAGACCCCATCTCTACAATAAATCAAAAAAATTAGCCGGATGTGGTAGCATGCGCCTGTAGTTCCAGCTACTTGGAAGGCTGAGGCGAAAGGATCGATGGAGCCCAACAGGTCGAGGCTGCGGTGGTCGGGAGCGGCCACTGCACTACAGTCTGGGCGACAGAGTGAGACCCCAACTCAAAAAAAAAATAAAATAAAATAATAGTGTATGTATTAGTCAAGGTTCTCTAAAGAGGCAGAACCAATAGGAAGGAGGGAGGAACAGAGATAGATTAGATAGATAAATAGATAGATAGGAAAGAAGGGATTTATTAGGGAAATTAGCTCACAGGAATCTGGAGACTGAGAAGTGCCACAATAAGTTGTCTGCAAGCTGGAGAACCAGAGAAGCTGGTGGCATGGCTTAAGCCAAGTCTAAAAGTTTTAGAATCAGTGAAGCTGATGGTATAGCTTTCAGTCTGAGCTGAAGGCTTGAGAACATGGAAGGCTGCTGGTTTAAACTCTGGAGTTCAAAGGCCAGAAAGCCTGGGGTTCTGATGTTCAAAGGCAGGAGAAGGAGGATATCTCAGTCCAGTACAGGTAATGAGTCTTTGCGTGAGGTCCCATCTATCTTGATCTATACAAGTGACTATGGAGAGTTTCAGTAGTCGTGGATGGCATTGGTAGCTTTGAGTTCTAACATAACTGAATTACTAAGAAGTTAAGATCTTATGGTTAATTTCTTTCTTCTTGTGCACTTCAACTTCCTAACCTGAAAAATGAGAAGTTTGTACCAGAATCATCGCCACTCAAGGTGTGATTGGGAAACTTGTGCTGGTCCACAAACTACTACTGGTCTGTGATAAGTATGTAGATAAGTATACCCATTAAGAGTGTAGAAACTTGTATAACAATTTGACATTCTGTGATATCTTACTACATTTAAAAATTGGTCTGCGATGATTTAGGAAAATTAATTCTTCCCAAGTGGTTTTAAAACCACTTTTACAAGATGACCTCTGAGAATCTCGGTAATAAAAGTTTTAGATTCTAATTGGATGAGGTAGAAATTTTTAGAATAGCATTGTAAAATACTCAGTGTGAGTTATAGAGTCTGGAGCTGAGTGATTATGAATGAGCTGTTCAAGAAAGAAGTCTTTGTTAGCATGGGTCTAGAACACAGAAATCATAATAACAACAGAGTCAGAAGTTGCTCATTCTAAGAAAAGACAGCCACAACATGTCCTTTTCTGGAAATATACCTAATCTCCAAACCAAAACCGAAAAGACCAGAACTAATTTGGAACACTTTTATAAAACTTGAAAAAAAAAAAGAAAGAAAAACCCAATGAATTCAAATAACCAAATATATATATATATATAGACATACATTTGATGTTTGTTCTTTCTTAATCCATTTTAGTCCCATCAAATTGCTCCAAAGCTACTTTGATTTATAAATGAAATTTAGGAAGTGAGTAGTCCAAAATATAAACAATTTAAACTTTGAAAAGCAGCTCCTGTGAAGCAGAGTAAAGGTACTTAAAGGATTTCTATTTCCCAAGACCCTAAAAATACAATGAATTAGAGTGTCTCTGTTTAACTGCTGTTATGGATGGTTCCCTGAGTAAACATTGCACTTTATAAAAAGCTAATAGAAAGAAAAGGTTTTGAAAAATTAATATTCATTCACAGGCTCATCTAGTGGAAAAATTCACAGCTGACATTTTGAGACCATGTTGCTCAAATGACTTACGTTAATACTAAGAAACAACCTCTGTCCTGTCCTATCTCCGCTGAAATCTTTCTCTGTGAACGTTAATTCCATGGCTCTCCCTTCTTCATTGTTCAAGGAAGGAGGATATATTCTAGACTTGTGGTCTTGCTGGGAAACAGTGGATTTGAGGAGGTGGAGATGAACAGAAGGGGGAAGATCTGGATTTAGAGGTTGAAAGAGCTGGCTTTAACCGGGCTCGGTGGCTCAGCCTGTAATCCCGCGCCTTTGGGAGGCTGAGGTGAGTGGATTGCCTGAGCTCGCGGGTTCGAGACCCGCCTGGGCAGCGAGACCTCATCTCTACAATGAATCAAAAAATCAACCGGACGTGGTAGCACATGCCTGTAGTTCCAGTTACTTAGAAGGCTGAGGCGGAAGGATCGCCGGAGCCCAGCAGGTCGAGGCTGCGGTGCCTGGGAGTGGCCACTGCACTCCAGTCTGGGCGACAGAGTGAGACTCCAACTCAAAAAAAAAAAAAAAAAAAGAACTGGCTTTGGAAGAGCTAGGTATAAAACAAGGACAGGCTGGGGCTGCTGCCTCACTGGCCACAAAGGCTGCCTTTTCATTGCCAGGAGCAGACTGGGTGTGGGGTCATAGATTTGCTATATCACACTTAGATCATTACATCCAGAGACCTTATTGTATTTGTCATCATTGCCTGCCATTTATTTGTTAAGCACCCACTGCACTGTCATGCCATTCTAGAAGAAGCAATCATAATATCGAGCACCAGCCAAGACTACTTCCTTTCACTGCTTTTATTCTATTAGCAAAACATCGCTGGCTCTTGCTACAAGGTGTTTTTTACTAATTGGCTTCTCGTGTTCCTTATGTGAACTTCACCTAATCATGACCACACCTTTACCACTCATCATAGTCCCCAACCCTTCTCTGTCCCTTAGCTTTCAGCAATCATTAAGCTTTTTGTCACACACACACACACACACACACACACACACACACACACACACACACACACAGAGAGAGAGAGAGAGAGAGACTACAGCCTGTAAATGCACCCAACTTTCATTTACCTGTGCACTTCCCTGCTAGAATTCTTGCTGTTTCCCCATATTTCTCTGCCGTGTTGGGAGAATAGCTGCATTGCCTTTGTGAATTTTAATTTTCAGGTACAACTTCAATCCTGTCTCTTCCCACCTTTTAGGGGTTTTATTTCATCAGTTAACTCTCTTTCTTGCTTCACTTCAATTCCTTTATTTTCTTCCAATTAAAGACATCATTAATTTTCTTCTATCTTGAACAAGAAAGGAAAAAAAAACCCATTTTGCAATGTATATTTATTTCAAAGCATCACATTGTTTACAATAGATATATACAATTTTACCATCAATTTAGAAGAATTGCCCTTCTTAAACTGCCCTTCTGTACACTGTAGTGAATTCCCTATTTGTCTCATTGTCTTCATTGCCTAATTTTATGAAATTATTTGTAATGAATGTGCTTCCTCCCCTTCAAACCACCTTTAAACCCACTCATCTGGTCTCTGCACCACTACTCCCTTGACTGCAATCATCAGACACCTTCTAATGGCCAAATCCTGTGCTGTCCTTTCATTTCTCCTCCTGCCTGACTTCAGGAGATGCTAACACTGTTGTCTGCTTCCTTTGCTTCCTTAAGTCTTTGTCCTTCATTTATCAATGTGATTTTTTTCTGTTTTTCTTTTTACCTTTTTAACCTTTCCTTTGCTGCATCTTCACTGGGTCCTCTTGGAGATCCCTGTACACATCGGTGTTTCCAAGATACTCTCTTTCTTGTTTCATTTGCTTGCAAAAAGACACATCTGCTCACTCTTATCAGTGCTTCTAGTTCTTGTAAAAATTACAGAACCCTATCCCCCACCACTACTCTCTCCAGAATTTCAGACACACACTTCTCATGCCCTGTTCAACATGTCTACCCTGATATTGCTCAGAAACTACTAGGTATCTTTACTGTGTTATTTCTCATATACCTCAAAACTGAAACTATCAAACTATCCATAACAATATATCACCACTTCCCAAATGTTTGAAAATGGCGTCTCCTCCTTTCCCCAACTTAGTTAAATGATTTCTCAGATTGTCTTAATTTAGAATCTCACCATCCATCTATTTACATGACCTAGAAATCTCAAATCAGTCAGAACTACCCTCATTTACTCTTTCAGTTCCCCTGAAGTGCAGGACCCAGCCACCCACACCCACTTGGTCCCCTTGCTGAATGTATTACACCTTGCAAACCTCTTCCCCAAATACATCTTCTTTGTCCATACTGGCACTTGCTTAAACCAGGTCATTCTCTTTTGCCTGGACAAGCTTTCTCTCTGTTTCTCTGCCTTCAGTTTTGCTACCAGTTGGGTCAGTCCTTTATAGTGCCTTGTTAATTTTTTGTAACACAGGGTAAATGAGGTTATCCTTTGGTTAGAAACTTCTGCTGCTGAAGTCAAGAGAGAACTATCATAAATTTTAAATAAAACTATAATGACACATTGGTGACACATGATTCCTTGTGAAGTGTGTCACAAAAATTTTGTGACCAATAATAAAGAACTGATATTGGTGTGTTATTGCCCTCCTTTAAAAAAATTTTGAAGTAATTCAAGTTTATCAGTAAAATTATGTCATTCTTACATACTTGCATGCTTAAATGAATAGACATCAATTGAATGACAGTTAATGTGCTTCCAGCCTCTTCTGTCTTTCTTACTGACCATAGTAAGCTACCTTTTTAGAAAGACTATAAAGACGTGATGAATGTAAATTATTGCTTCTGCTGTGCAAGATTTCATTAAAGATTATTTGAGATTTGCTCAAAATCTTACATGTGAACAGCATCTACCATAGGTTTTTTAGAGAATCATAGTTTGACAAAAACTATTCTCAAGATTAAAGTACAAACCATTTAGAAATAGAATATCTTCTCGTATCAGATTCTTTTGATCTATAATACCTTCTCATACCAGATTCCTGGAACATCTTACCAAACTCACACTGTTTTGCTGATGTAACATGAGATTGTGCACCTTCAGATCCTAATAAAGTCTTCCCCTTGCCAGGTCATGAAGGCAAGCAAACAATTCTAGGCATTGCCAGTCCATCAACTTAGTATCTTTTAAAGTTCTTCTCAGAAGTTACCTTACTTTTGAAACTCACTGAAGCCTTTCTCACACTTTTTCAGAGCATGTTTATAAAGACAAACCTCCTGACTTCTGTTAGAAACTAATATTTTGGGCAGATTTCCTAAGCTTCAATGTTTTTATCAGCTTAATGGTGATAATAATATTGTCTACCTCATGGAGTTGCTGTGAAGATTCTGTGAAATAATTAACTGTACCCTGGGGGTTCTTCTACAGTCTTTCCACAAGTTTAGATCAGTTAATATCTGCAAACTCCTTCAGAGGGTGCACAGTCATACCAGGCTCAACTGGGGTCAGTTTCACTTTGCATCTCTCCGAAGTATCTAGGCTGTGGAGTTAGATGTTGTCCCAAGGTAATTCTCTGTGATACTTTCCAGCAGGGAGCCTTTGAAATGCCATCCCTCTTATAATTAATGCATTGTACTATGTGCACTCATCAGCAGATGGATTTATCATCACACATTCAGACTTGACAGAGGTCAGCCATCGTCTCTCTTCATGTGTCCTTTTGTGCCCCTGGCAAGTTGGCCTCTTTCTTTTTCTTCTTTCCCAGCCCTCCCCAACCCACCCAACCCCCAGTCTAGCCAGATCCTTAGCTTGCTGGCCGAAAGTAATTATGATATCAGGTTGAAGTTTTGAGACTTGGAAGGGCTCCACTCTGTTCAGATTTCATTGCTGACTGAAGTCATTGAACTGTCACATTATTAAACACTCACATTTACTACTGCCAAATAATGGAGAACTTTGGAATTGGGCTCTCCCCAGCATCCCTTCTCTCTCTTCCTGAGGCTCATTCATGGGTTCAGCTTAATTTAAAATTCCTTGAAATGTAATTAGGATAAGGAATATGAATATTTATCAATATCATCAGCACCTTTGCCTCTTATGCCCTTTGTAGGCCTATATCAAAGTTGAGGAAACTGAGGTTATGAGTGGTTAAGCAACCAGTCCAAGTTCACACAATTAGTATAAATGGTGGCAGAGCCAGGATTTAACCCAGGCTTCCTTGAAAGCAGAGGTTTCAATCATGATTGTATACCACCTCTATGTCTCAGATGGGTGTCTCCTTCAAAGTTATTTTCAGATTCAGCACCAAGGAGATGTCTGAATCAAGTAGACCTGAATCAGAAATACATGACATCTTCAGAAAAAGGGGAAAATCCCAGGTTGTTTGTCCCCAGACTGTGATCAGTGAACTTCACATCATATCCTTCAATGGCACCAATATCCCCATCCCTTTTGAGAACTCTACATGGGAGACAAGCAGCTTATATTTCCCCCACCAGTCACAGGACCATCCCTTGATAGTTAAATAGGATGATCTCAGCAAAACTGACAAGATGTTTCCATGTTTGTTAAACAAGAACCATTTGTTTAGCTCAGGAGCATCTGTTGAATAAACAAGATATCTGATGTGCCATTTGCTCATTGGAAATTAACAAACCCCTTAAAAATGGCAATTTGTCAGGAGTTATATGAGGCGGAATTCATTCTCAGCAAGTGAACAAATTGAAACTTCCTTTCCAGGCTTTCTAGAATTCCCCAGAGCAAGTTGTGCAGAAAAAGTTCAGTTTAATTCTGCCATCATTAAGGAAAATATGTAGACAATGATGGGGGAAGAGAAACAAGTATCCTGTTAGGGAAATTGAAGGGTCCTGGGAGAGGCATCCTCCAAAGGAATTGGCATGAACTATTCCCCTTCTGAGTTGTGCTTCCATTTGGAGAATGTAGGTCTCCTGGATAGGAGTGACTTTTTCTTCTTCCATGGTGTTTCTAGGACTCATTTGGTAAAACTGTCATCAGCCAGCACTGTTCCTGTTTGTGACTTTCCATAGACAAAGAAAAGGATGAGGGGTTAATTTATTCCAGGAGTAAAGGAGTCAAAGAAAAGAATAAAATGAGTGAAAGGCTGTCCTTCCTCTCAGGGAATGAAGCAGTTACTAGAACCCGGGTAAAAATGAAGTCTGGATATGGTTTTGTCTTTCCCATAAAACACAAGCTTTCTGGTGTTGTTCCCTCTCGACTTAATCCTTGAAGGAGTACAATGTGCTGACACCGGGTGACCCAAGCATAATAGGCAGTGAATGACAGCTAGTATTTACTAAGTGCAGGTGCCATGCTAAGCATGTTACTGACATGAATTTAATGCTCGCAAAACTCTCTTGGTATGCGCATCTACAAATGGAGAAACCAAGGAAAGTTTGTGAATTTTTTCCCAAGTTGCACAGCTAGAAAGAGGTGGAAATGGGATTTAAATTCATGCAGTTTGAGAGCCCATTGACTTGATCATGATGTTGCATCACTTCAGATCATCCTTGAGGATGCAGGGTTCTTGGGTCCCTTGCTGTGAAGACTAAGAGCAGGTACTAATAAATGTATTAAGTGAGATCTTACTGAGGCTTTTGGGAAGTGCTGGCTGACTGGAGGTTGATATGCTATTCTTGCTGGGTTGCAATTCAAATTCTTTATTTAGAGAGTTTTGGGATGGGAGGGGTGATTGAATGAGGCAAAGAGCTCTCAAGCTTTATATAAGTGGGTCTCTGTGGGCTCTGGTTAGAAGCTAAGGAATTAGCTGACTCTGGGCCCCGAGCAAGTTGCTGCTTCATCCCCTCACATTAGCCCTTTTAGCAATTGATCTTGTAAACTTTCCGAATCAGAGAAATTAAAGATGAAAAAGGGCCTATTAAGTGATCTTGCCCTAGCCCTGGACTAGGCAGAATGACTCCCAAGAGAGGATTCCAGTGTGGTTCAGTTTAATTTTAATCGTCCCAGAGTGTCTGACTTCTTGCTCTTCCCTTGGGCAGCACTTGCCAGGCTGACAGACACAGGTGTAAGCAATATCTCACAGAAGGCTCCTGCTCTGTGCCAGGCCTGTGTGTGCTCATTTTGCACTTTGTATTCCAGGTCCTGGACTTTTTCACATGTTGCCTCTGGAATGTTCTGGGGCTTCGGAAGAAACCTTTTTTTCGGGGAGGGGGCATATTGTAAACAATTGTATCTATAGATAGGACCTGGTGATTTTACCTGTTTCTCTCCTTAACCAGGTGATGTGTCTAGGCAGGCAAAATGGAGTAATGGGTGTGTGGCAGTAGTTGGGGTCAAGGACTGGTGATCACTCAGGAAGACCAGAAATGCTAATGGTTGACATGTAGTGAGTACTCTTAAGCCTGTACAACTTAATTTTTACAACAACTTTGTTAGCTAAGTATTGCTACTATTCCTATTTCAGAGAGAGGATTCTGAGGCCTGGAGAGGTCAGAGGAATGTCAAAGTTGTGTAGCTGTTGGGTGGTAGGGCCAGGCTTTGAACCCAGGTATCTCTTGGAGTAGAGTACATACTTCACCCCCACTGTACTCTACTACTAACCAGGAAGATTGGGCTTGTGACATGAGCTCTCTGTGCAGGTTCCAGGTGCAGAGATCTTAGGGTGTTTGCATATCTGTGTGTGCTTAGATTATGATCCCTTCCAGATCTAGGTAAAAAATTTATCACCCATGATTCCCCCATGAACATGATGGGCACAAGGTATTCAGTGATTGGTGCACACATAGTGGGTCTAACTGGTTAAGGCTGGTTTGCTCTGCAGCACCGTCCACGATGTTCTAGTTTGCTACTGAAGGAGAAATTTTCATTCATTCAGTCACCTTGCTTTGGCCACTCTGGGCCTGGGCATTTTCATGGGCTGTTGGTAGTTGATTTTAGAGCTCAGAATACTAGTAAGCAAAGGACAGTCCTAAGTGGAGGATTATCTCGGGTCATGGGCAGGAGGTAGAGGCATGTGAATGAGAAGCAGGGGGTCAGTGGATGTAGAGATTAGAGAGAGAAGTCCTGCCAAGGGATCTAGGGCCAGGAATTGGGGTGGGGAAGGCATCAGAGAATTACTTGCATCCACAACTTGTCTGGGTCTTTAGTTCCTAACTGGTAAAATACAGACAAAAACAGTATGTTTCTTGTAGGAATTTTGATCATTTGTTCAAGGATATAATGAGTGCCAGTTTTGTGCTAGGAGGTGAAGTGACTGTGGTAGACACAGCAGCCAAGACTCTTCCCTTCAAGAAACTTACATTCTAGATGGGGCAGCAGGGGTTATTAAAATAATCACATGAATTTATTATAGGTATAAATAATAGGTATACATCATTATGTTGTCACAAGACCCGGGCCCCGGTAAGATAGTACATAAATACTAGCTATCATTACATTATCCTTAGGGATGTTGTAAGGTTACTATTTTCTTCCTGACAATCTTTACATGATTACAACTTATTCTCTCATATACTTGCCTGATGTCTTCCTGGCCCTTTATACATTTGAACCCATGAAACAGATACCCTTTTTCTAACTATTTATTCCAATCTCAGTCTGGGTCTGCAATAGCTGTGAGTAAGACTTTCCTAGGAAGTGTGCTGTCATTGTAGACTCTGGGCAGGTGTGTCTACACTGATATCATGTACCAGAATGCATGCCCCTAGCAGTCCTGAGGCAAAGACTAGAAAATTCTGGTTTTATTCTCTTTAGAGCTGAGATACAATTAAAAATGTTACCACAGTAATTGGCAACATCCATTAACATGATGAGAATTGCCCGAGGCAGCACCTTTTTTCCCCCTTCTGCACATTATTAGTCTATAAATACACCTGGTTCCTCTCTCTCTCTTCTCTAGAACTTCCACAGAACATCGTCCCCATCCTCCCAAGCTGTCTCCTTAATGCCCTTTGCCTTTTTAATTAACTCTCTGAATTCCTCCAGCACTTCCAGCCGGTACTGCATAATCTTGTATCTAATTACATGTGGCCTTGTGGCTTGTCTGAGAGGCAGCGTGGAGAGCCTGAATACTGAGGGGAGATAACAGGTTCAGAGTCAGCAGAGCCCAAAGTAAGGCCCAGCTCTTCCTTCACCTGGTATGGGATCTTAAGTGACTCTGCTCTCTGAGTTTGCTCCTCTGTGGAATGGAAGCAATGATGTCTGCCTCCCAAAGCGGAAGGCCATTAGCATTAGATGATGATGTGAAAGTGCTCTGTGAGCTGCCAAGTGCTAAGATACCTGCACATCAACCCCAGTGGTTCCTTCATCTGCTCATGCTCTCCCTGTTCTGTCTTCTGGTCCCTGCTGAGGGGCAGGTACAGACAGGTTCTGGCAACATAGGGATGTTCAGAGAAGTGCTCTTCAGATGGGCATGGGCCCTGCTGGTGGGGAGTGACACCTCAAGGACCACACCAGTGGGAGGTTTCTCTTTCTTCTAATGCACACTTCATTAGAACACTTTCCCTACAGAGAAGTGGGCAACATGGGGCAAAGCAGAAGAATCCCTGACAATTGGAAATGTAAGAGCTGTCAGTGCTGAGGGAGAGCTCAGGATGCCCACTTCCTCCTCAGCTGCAGAGTTACTCAACACCAGAGACCAGAGAGAGAAAGGATCCCTGGTATCCCCATAGCAACCTTTTCAATTTGCAGAGAAAATTGTGCCCAGAGGGGTCAAGTAACTTAGTCAAAACTACACAGCTGGTTAGTGTGACTGTAATGAAAATTAAGGTCCTTGTCCCAGTCTAGTTCTCTTTCTACTACATTCTAATACACGTTTTTATTAGACACTTTCCAAGTAATCAGTAAGTGTTGAAATGAGTGTGTGTACATGTGTGCTCACATGTGTATGTGTGTTTATCTGCGCATGCCTACTTAGCATGTTCATTAATGTATGCATGTACTATTTTATTTCATCCTTCTCAAGAGGAAATGAAGAATTTTTGATCATTATAATTTGATTACTTGGAGATTTGGGGTGGTTAACTACCTTGCCCAAGGTCATATGATTAGTAAGTGTAGTGCCAAGATTAGTATCTAGAACCTATGGCTCCAAAGTTCCTCTCTTAACCACTGGACTATATAAGAGATAAATTTTTGCCTAAAAATGCATATGAGTAAAAAAATAATGCCCAGTATGGTAAGTGAACCCTCAACAAGTATTAACTGTGTTATCCTAAGCTCCAGCTTGAGAAATGTGGGGCAGTGAGAGTTTTGTTTGTTTCTAATTATTTTCCTTTAACTGGTCTCTATACCTTTATGGACCTATTTCTTACATTATATTCTATCCCACTCTGTCAACCCCTTCATTCCCTCTGACCTCAGAGCCCTCATTTCATCGCTGGTCTCCATGTTGAATACACAGGCAGCTCTTAGGAAAGACTTGATTTAGGAGCCACAGGGCCATGCTTGGAGATCAGCAGCATGATTTATGCCTCATCTACATGTACTTCTCATTTCTACTCCTTTTAAAAGATCCACCCAATCTTTTGTGGATTCCCCTAGCACTCTGGGCAGAATACCTAGCTGTTAAAGCACATGATACACTTTTTTCTTACAAACATTTTCCTGCAGAGTTGTTTCACACCAGTATGAGCTTCTAGATAGCTGGAACCTTCTCTTACTCATCTTGGCATCTTTCCTACCCTGTCTTCTTTTTGGTACTGGACCCATGATAGGTGCTTTGTGTGAACAAGTTAACTGAATTATTTAGTAGGGAGATCTGCTCAGAAGAGACCCTGTGTATTGCGATGATGGAGACAGTAGAAATATACTCTTTTATTAATCCAAGTTTTTTCTAGAAATGCTTACGGATCAAAATGCCTCCCTCTGTCCTTCCTACATGGCAGGATTTAGGTGGCTTGGGATATTTCAGTGGGCACTGTTTTTCTTCTGAGTTTGCATTCTTGTTCTTTGGTTTGCATTCCACCTGAATGGCCATGGGTATTGACTCAGTCCTGCGTGTCAAGAGGCACTTGGTGAATGATAAAGCATTGATATTTTGAGGGTCATACGTGCTCTAGGTTGTAATATTTTAAGCACTGCTCATAAACTAAATACATATGTGTGTATGTATATGTAAAGCAACCTGTTAAAAAGTATAGACTTTTCTAAATGAGCCAGTTTACAATAAAGATTACCTTTATACAAATTCATTTCTAAAGAGATAGAGTGAATCTACCTTCATAAACAGAAAAAATTGTCCAACTGTACAACTGAATGGAGGGAATGTTGTAGAATTTAGTTTGCAGAAAGCAATCCATCATTTCCTGGGAGAGTGGTTTTTCATTGTCTTCAAATTCTTCTTTGTTCTATCTCCAGAGTGATCTCTCATGATTTCTGGCCACATATCCTACCTTTACAGGAGGCCCATTTACACCACCATGCCTTGGATCCTGTCACCCCTCTCAGTTCCCTAATTTTTTTAATCCCACATAGTCTTCAAGCCTAGCGGTGGTCCTTCTATTTCTGTGGAGCTCGTCCTGATCCACTACACCTTTCCAGCAAGCTCCTTGAAGGTCTCTTTATGTATCACTCCATAAGTACCTACTAAAGGAATGGTGTATGTTTAGGAGTTAATAGTGGGATCTGAGAAAGTCCCAAAATCAAAGGGCTCTGCTCATTTTTTTTTTGCAACTACTCTGCACATGTTGTAATGTACTTGGTCTGTTTAATAGGATTAGTAGGTCTTCTGATGAGCAACAGTTGTCTTTTTTAGGCTGTGTCATGTAGCGAGGTCTTGCTTGGAACTGTGCCAGGCTGTGTCCCACACATATGCAGTAAACAAGTGGGCCATGTTGTAGGCTGTTTAACAGCTCCTGGAGTTCAGTACTAGGTTCACACATAATCGGTATTCAGTAAGTATTTTGCAAAGGTTTGCTGGTCTTATTCCTTGTAGAGCAGTTGTTTAGCTGTCTTTAGGTAAATTATCATGGATTTCCACTGAATTAAGTCAAGCAATTCCAATGACAAAATCTCAGCTTAAAATTATGGCTGCCAGCATGTGACGTGGTGTTGAATATGGTTTACTGAGATCTTTTAACTGAATTGAACTTTTTTTTTAATCTGTTGGCAGTGGCCTCTTGAAGTGTGTATGCTTTGCCCTGAAAATATTTCATGACTGCTGGATTTGGTTCTGGCTATTCAGAGCTTACAAAGGTATTAGCTTAACTCAGACCATATAATTTCCTTTTTTCTCCCTTTCTTTTAAACTGCTTCCCTGGTAGGAATTATGTTTTACTTTTGACTTAGTATAAACCCATTTCTTTTCATATAACTTCAGCAAAAGTTACAAGAAAAATACTTAGCCACATAAGATGTACTCTGATATTTCCTATTCCAGTCTCTTCTATTAAAAAAAAAATTGAATTGTTATCCACTACTGTATTTCACAACCCACTAATGAGTCACAACTCCAAAGTTTGAAAACACTTGTCTAGTTAGTGACCCTTTTGATTTTCTGAGAAAACCAAAGTGATGAAGGGACAGTAACTATTGCAGTGTCATTAAGGTGCTGCATAAGCTGAGCAACTACAAAGAGGGTATATTGATAATAACTTTCTGGTTGCAAGAAGCTCACTTAGAGAGATGCATACACACATGCAGGGGGTAGAGAGAGAGAAAGAGAGAGAGACAAAAAGAGATAGAGGCAGACACACTCACACACATACACACATATATAGAGGACACAGAGAGAGAACTTTGGCACTCTTTGCAAGCCAGAGTGAGAAGATTATTAGGACCCAAGACAAGAAATATATATAGTTAGACTTCAGAAAGAACCCTATCTCAGAATTCCATAGAATGCACTTCTTTACTTTTTTTGGGGAGGGGGAGAGGGGTGGTCTCTTATCCCTACTTTCCTATCTGGCAGACCTGCTTCACATATCCTACAGAAGGTGCTCCAAGTCACATATTATGGTCTCTCAAACCAATCCTACAGTCTGGGAAACAAATCTCTGCCCTAGGTTGAGTTGGAGTTCTAGCCTGAACTTCTCAGCTGTAGACAGGGGCAGGACTACATGATATAGACATGGGTGTGGGGGTCTGCACCTAAAAATTAGTGAATCTGAGGCTAGGGAGCAGTTGGTAAAGACATGAATATTCGTAATTTGGGAAAAGCACTCCCAAAGTACCTACAGGAGGAGCTGTGTTCATTTGAGCTGGATGAGATCCCTGAGTTTTTGCTGCCCCAGCGTTTTCGCAGTATGATCACATTTGTCAAGCAAATCACAGATGACTGTGTTTGACAGATCCAATATTGCTTTGAGGATAAATTGTGAAAATAGCAACATAATAAATAAAATGAAGACTTTATTCACTTAATTGCCTAGAGATTAATTAAATGAATGAAATCTGTTTCACTATATTATGGAGCTATTTTCAACAGTTATCCTAAACATACTGCTGGGGTTATTATTATTGTCCTCACTCATGTGTTTATTCATCTACTAAACAGATATCTAATAAATGCAGAGCAAGGCACACTGCTAGGCACTAATGGAAAACATAATTTAATCAGACTTAGAGCTTGTCTTTATGGAGAACACTATCGAGGAGGAGAAAAAAAGGCACACAAATAGCAGGCAGATGAGACAGACTCTGCTTGAATCCTGGCTCCAGCTCCTTCTCACTCGGCATCAGTGGACAGGCATTTGGGCATCTCAATATCTCCATTTCCTCATTTGACAAAAATGATGAAAAAAAAAATTATACTGCTATCTCGAAGCTTGTTTAAGGATTAAGTGAGATAATATATTTTAAATTTATAGTAAACTTTGTGAATTATCAAAGTATGATTTCTGACAAATGCCATCATACCATTGAGAAAGATTTCCTAAGAATGCAGAAGATTCTTGGGTCCCACCCAACCCTCCTGAATCAGAAACTCTGACGGTGTTTTAACAAGCCTGCCAGGAGATTCTGATGCTACTAAAATGCGAATCAGACTGAGAGGACTATTGCTTCAGAACAGTTAAACCAGAATTTCTGGGAGTAGGGCCTATGCATTAGTATTTAATATTTTTAGAAAGTTCACAAAGTGATTCCAATATATAGCCAAAATTAGGAAGCTTTCACGTAAGGTAAATACTGAGTTGGGTCATGAGCAAGAAATATGTAGAATGGCCTAGAAAAAGTATTCCAAGTGGAAGGGCAGCTTTAACAAAGACATAAAGGAAGAGAAAGTTTGTGGTGTGAATTGGAGAGATACATTGAATAACAGCAGAGTAATGATAGTCAATAATAATGTATTACATATTTCAAAATAACAATAAATTTCAAATGTCTCACCACAAAAAATAATTGAGGTGATGGATATGTTAATTAGCTTGATTTAATTATTCCACATTGCATATATATAGTATATCAGAGCATCACACTGTACTCCATAAATACATACAATTATGATTTGTTTGTACTTTAAATGTCTAGTTAATCAGCTTGTAAAGCATTTGTACTTTGACCTTACCAGATTTTACTCTCAATATCTTCCTTATGCATATCCCCCAATATCTAGTTTTCTTATTTCCAGGAAAGTTTTTGCCCTGGAATTTATTTCCACAAAGAGAGAAAAATGGATGGGATCTGGGCCCTAGCATTCCCTCTCAACAGCCAAGTGTGTTATGAAAAGTCTGGACTGAAGTTCCAAAGTGAGATCCCTTTGGTAGACGAATTCATGACTGAGGAATTTTAAAACGTTCTTAAGTGTTTTCATAGATTTATGACTGATTTTGATACCTTAACTTTATTTTGTCCTATAAAATTTTATTTTATAGTCATTTAATTAAAACCAGGAATACAGCATAACCAAATAAAGGCATGATTGGTGACTTGTTTACATTTTGCATTAGTAATTTTATGTACTGATACAACTTCTATTTACTATCTAATGCTTTCTAGAAACTTTCCAGGAGTTTTATTCCTTATGCAGTTTTAATAGGTTGCTTGCAAATTCATCTTTGCTTTGTTACAAACATTAAGCATGGGAAGCTTCTTATTTTATGTGGCTAGTTCTATGTTAGATACCGCTCCTGGCCCTGTGGGCCAGTCTATCCTAGCTTTGGACCTAGAAATGTGAAGGAACTTGGATGCTTGAGTGGGAGGAGGTTCCAGGGGCAATTATTAACCTGCTTGGCACATCTGTGCAGGCATGTCTCTTTTCCTCTCCATGATACCCATGGCAATATCACAGTCCTTATACAAGACTCAGGTCATTCTGTCCTCACAGACCTCAAAAGTCAAGCCCAAGCCCCAGATTTTCTCTCCTTAACTGTGTTTAATCTTTCTTATTTATTTATTTATTTATTTTTATAATCAATATTTTTTATTATGATGTTGTGGGGTACAGTTAAGGGTTAGGTATACAAATATGTTTCATTCAGGCACCCTATTGATAAGAGGTGCTTCCCCATCCCCAGACAGATATTTGCTACTGTTAATCCCATCTCCCTCCTCCCCCATAGTTTCCCACTACTGTCAGTCATTTTCTTATAGTATTAGGTTGGATATTCAAGGTCCATTATATGAGTGAGAACATGTGATACTCGGACCTTTGTTTTGGTGAGAGGTCACTCAGTATTATAGACTCTAGTTCCATCCAGGTTGCTGCGAAATTTCTTTCTTAAGGACACTTTGCACAAATATCCATTTACTACTCCTCTACTATCAGCCCAACTTCCTTTTTCTATTCCCCAAATTTTCTTCTTATCGGTTATCTTCAATATAAGTGACTCCTGGTTCCGGCCAAAATTTTCTGCTTTATTGAACATGTGTGCAAATGCATTTTTATTCCCTACTGCTACTCTAAAAGGACTTATATATGGCAGGAGGGGAGGCAATGGGGAATGATGGCTATGATCCTTGACTCTGGGAGGAATGGTTGGACACAAATTCCATTCTTCCTCTCACCAGCGAGGAGAGACAGCTTACAGAAGTTAAGCTTGTTGCTCAAAGCCTGGGTCAGGTCCTAGTTTTGCTGCCTCCTAGCTTCATGACTTCAGGTAAGTTACTTAAGCCAGTGGCTAACTGTGCCCTTTTATTTTTATTTTTTATTTTTTTATTTTTTTGAGTTGGAGTCTCACTCCGTTGCCCAGACTGGAGTACAGTGGCCGTTCCCGGCCACCGCAGCCTCAACCTGCTGGGCTCCGATGATCCTTCCGCCTCAGCCTTCCAAGTAGCTGGAACTACAGGCACGCGCTACCACACCCAGCTATT
>NW_007232166.1:10651-17860 GCF_000164805.1 Carlito syrichta | reverse complement strand
CCACTCACCTCAACCTCCCAAAGGCACGGGATTACAGGCTGAGCCACCGAGCCTGGCTTAACTGTGCCCTTTTAATGTAGGGGGAAAATGATTCCAGATTCTTAGGACTGATGTGAGGATTAAACGAGATCAGTATTTAGCTTTAAAATAATGGTTGACTCATAGCACACTCTCAATATCTACAGATTATTTTCATGTGACTTTAGGCACATTACTTAATCTCTCTTATTATTCCCATTTTACTGAGGAGTAAAATTAGATAAATGATACCTTCCTTAATGCTTAGAAACCCAAATACAGTACCTGATGCAGGGAAGGTCTCAGTACCCATCAGTATGTATCATCATTATATGCACTTTCCCAAATGTTTCTACAAGTCTATCCCTTACAATTCCTATCTCTACCTTTCAAAGAAGAGAACACTAAATGTTTGCATCTTGTATTTCTTTGCTTGGTGTGTTTGTCTACAATTTTCTTACATTGAATTTCTATAAGTGGGGACTTGTGGCTTTAAGACTAGAAACTTGATTGCTTCTACTTGATGAGTGTCAGATAATTTCCTGGTGAGATGACCTGTCCCAGATTAACAATAGTTCATGGGTTTCTCAGTGGTGCTAGTGTTTGCCCTAGGTGAGGAAGTGCCATTCCTGAGTGCTTATTTTTGCAGCCTTGCTAGCGAGTGAAACACAGAGTATTGACAGCAATTAATTATGTCAAGCTAGGACTATTTTTCTCAACTGGGAGTGATTTTTCTCCCCTTGGCCCCTGGGAATATTTAGTCATGTCTAGAGACATTTTTGGTTGCCATAACTGCAGGAATGCTATTACATCTAGTAGAAGCCACGGATGCTGCTAAATATTCTGCAATGTACAGGACAGCCCCCACAGTAAAGAATTATCCAGCTCAAAATGTGAACAGTGCCAATGTTGAGAAACCCTAGATAATACCATCAGCACTGCAGAAAGCAGGCAGCAGCATCTCTCTGGGTGCTGGACTTGGGACTGAAGGCCACAGATCAGATTGTGGTGAAGAATGTTCTTCTTACCCTCAATACCCAAATTATTTTGCTATGCCTCTGGCCAGTTGAGCAGCTTTATCTCCTCCCCTGTGAACCCAAGGACAGAGCAGTTTTGAAGTATAAATCTCTTAACCCTATCATTTAATCTGAAGGGGTGTCTAATCCTGAGCTATGTTGGAGCTCAGGAGAAGTATAGGAGAAAGATAATTAGGGTCCCTGGACTTAGGAAGTTTACTGTCTGATGGATTGCATATTAATACAAATTATTCTATTTGTAATTGATGGTTAAGCAAATAAATATACAAACACCCTCACACCTTTGGGCTTGTGTATGTGAGCAGGTTGCAAAATTGAGATGAGACTGAGAAACAAATGGATTCAGGTTTAAGGACTGTCAGTTGTGTCCAGCATTCTATCTATCCATTTCGCAGTGTGATGCATGTTTGTGTGAATATCTCTCTGGATTTTCTAGGTGTGTGTGTGTGTGTGTGTGTGTGTGTGTGTGTGTGTGTGTGTGTGCGTGCGCGCACGCACATGTGCATGTATGCACACACATATGCATGAACTGGCTCTGTGTCTCTCTGTTTCTTTTTGTACTTCAGTATGTTTCTGCTCTTTCTCTTTGTCTCTGTCTCTCTCTGTCTGTCCATCTCTCTCTGTGTCTTCTCTATTTTGGCCACTGTCTTTATATTTTCTTCTCCCTCCCTGTCTCTGTGTCACACGGTCAATTCTCTTTTTTTCTATATATCTACATCATTCTCTTGGACCTGATATCCCTATTAGGACAAAAACATTTCTCCTGGTGACCAGAATTGAAAGACTGTTTTTTCCTACCAGCTTCAGTTAGAGAAACCCTGAGGACATTGTCCTGGCTTGTCCTAATCCTAGCCAAGATGTCCTGTGGCCCTACTGGATCACATGACATCTTGCGGGTTTGGAGGGATAGGCTACTGTGATTGACCAATCTGATCAAAAACACATGGCTGGAGTTAGACAGTTCTATAAATGATGGGCAGGGAGAGGATACTAAGCAGAACCA
The DNA here is from genome assembly GCF_000164805.1 of Carlito syrichta. Lineage (NCBI taxonomy): Eukaryota > Metazoa > Chordata > Mammalia > Primates > Tarsiidae > Carlito > Carlito syrichta. Next base: position 15,802 of record NW_007232166.1, on the reverse strand, counting down.
AATCACAGGTATCCTTCTAGTGAGCCAAGTCTAGTTCAAGAGAAACAACCTACTAACATATAAGTGCTGGAGGATGCATGATCCAGATTATGAGTTCTCTAGATATGTAAAGAAGAGCAATCCCAGGTGAGCTGGGGTGACTGGGGAAGTCTTCCAAGAGGCCTTAATTCTTGCTTTCAGCCTTGAAAGATGTGTAAGATTTTAGATTGATGGAAGGCAGTGAGCATTCCTAGAGGAGTGAACAATGGCTGTGCTTGTTTTATCAGTTTGGCTGCCTCATTTCAAGCTCCTAAGAGACAAGGACTTTCCTTCCTTTGTTAATAGAAGATAGTATTTGTTGACCATAATCAGGCTTAGTCATTATGATTCTTATTCTGTCCATGTTGTCCTGCCAGTGACTGTGGGGAGAGGATGGAAGAGTAATACCTGAGAAGCCTCTCCTCTTGAGAGTACCAACTTATGTAAAGAAACAGGGAGCCTATATGGCAGAGAAGGTAATCGTAAAGTCCCTTCTGGTATCCTTGGTGCTCTGTATATCTGGCCTCAAGTGAGTTTCACATGGAAATTTTGGCATGACCACAGGTAAATTTGGTTGTTTATTAATTCAATACAAACATCTGTATCACCTAATATGTACTAGACACATAGGTGTCAAGGGTTCAAAAATAATTAAGACAGGGTCTTACTTCTTTGAAGTTTATGTCCAAGTAGGAAAGACACAGAAATTAATTAGCAATTGCATAGAGGATGTGATTGTGCCATGCAAAGCAGTGGTTCTCAAACTTGGCTGCACACAGAAATCACCTGGGAACTTAAAAAAATTACTGATACCTTGGTCCATTCTTGAAAGTTTTAGTTTCATTGATTCAGGGAGTAAGACCTGGGCTTCTGTACATTTCACATCTGCCTCAGTGGCTGCCAAGTGTGAGAAACACTGAGATAAAGATGCCCTGGGAGCAGGGAATGGGCTCTACAGTAAGACAAGGAAAGGAATGGGTGCTGAAGGGATGAGGCTCAGTGAACTTGGAAGAAGGGGTGAGAGTTCACTGGAGGAGGAAGGGGACAGAGATGGGTGAAGAAAAAGGACACTGGAGCAGCTCCTGGCTGGGAAGTCAAGAAGTCTCTCTACTTCTTGCCTAGTCCCTGTGTTCACTTAGAGCAATCCCAATTTCTCTGTGCCTCAGTTTCTCTTTCAGTCAAATGTGACTAATGATGTTTGCTATCCTTACTTTAGGGGTTTGCTGTTAGGATTAAATGAGATAAAGAAAAATGAAAAGATAGTATATCAATGATTGTTAGGGAAAATAACCCACTAGCATAAAACCTCATTTATTCAGCCTCTTTGGGGAAATAAATATTTTATATGAATGAACTTTTAGATAACTGAAGTTTGACCTTTCAAGAAGTGATCATTTTATTTTTAACAAACAAAAATTATTTTATCTTTTCTAAAGCATATCACTTGCAACCCTTGTTTCTTAAATAAACGACCCTGGATGTCATTAGTGCCTGTGTCTTTTCTCCTGTGCTTTCATCCTCTCAGCATAGATTTTAGGTACTGAATTGTAATATAATACAGTAATGCCCCCAGGACTACTGAGAAGTGTAGAGATTCATGGTGTGGAAGATTAGGTTTTGAGTTTAGGTCTGTTTTTTATAGGTTTTCTATTTCTCTTGCTATCTAGGTATCAGCTGTTGGTTCTCACCATTTTTAATTCTGTTTTCTCATTCCAACCTGCTGCTTCTTATCCATCGAAGAGTAGAAAACCAGAAAACCAATCTTAGAATGGCACTTAAAATAAGAGTGAATAGACTATAAGTAAAAGCTTGCCAGAGAGAGTAAATTGTGTGATGTTTAGTGCATGATTGTTTTAATGTGTGTGCTGGCTCTTTTCATTGACTTTTTGGGTGTAACTCTGGCCTGGATATCTAATTCAGAAGACAGCCATCTGGGTCTGTGTCAGAGGTCCATAAGAATTTTTTGTAGGGACTCTCAGCCTTCCTTCTTCTAGCTATTAGTCAGAGATCTTCAAGGTTTTCTACCGTGGTTACCAGAAAAATTTTGTCCTTGTCAGACCAGGTTTTGAATGTCTGTTGCCAAACTTGCTATTTTCAAGACAAGAGGAAATGGGGCAGGGCAGGGGGGGGGGAATAGAATCAAATCCAAAAGCGAAAGAATATCTTGAAGTAAACAGTCAAAACTGAGGCAAAATCATTTTCGCCAGGGAGTAGAACAAAGCAGGAAAAGTGAGAGGGCAGATGGGGAAGTGGTGGAAGTAGTCAAGAGGGTCAGAACTGAGGAGACAGATGGAAGACTAAGGGGAAGAGAGAGCCTCTGGGAAGGTATAAGGTGGTATAGAAGGAGCAAGGACCAAGGCTTAGACCAGCATTACTATGTACTCTGTATTTGTCTACGTTGTTGTTGAGACTCACTGACCCACTGATGACACTCCAGTATCCATGCCTTGTGGCCATTACAGGTGACAATAATGACCTTACTTCCGACCATACTTCCCAGGCTGCCGATGGTCATATTCTGCTGGTCCCCACACTGAAGGGCAGTTTTGTTTGAGAAAGTGCATTTCTGAGTAACAGTCATCCCTGATTGCTATACACTTTGCTGTCTGCTGTCCATGTCATCACTGAGCCTGTCTCTCCCTTCCTTCCCCAGGTCGGTGGCTGGATTGGATAAGGAGGCAGACCTGGTGCACATGGAGGTGCGGACTGCAGATGGATGTGAGTTTCTCTACCAGCAGGCTAGGCTCAGGGAGATGTGCCTGTAGGTCTCTCCCCTCCCCCAGTTTGCATTTTAATAATGTGGGAAGATGAAAAACCCTGAGCTCCATTACAGCTATATCCATTCTTATTTCCCACAGTGCTGGTGAGATTTCTTGTCCCAAGGGAGACTTTTCTTTGAAATAAACCCTCAGGAATGACTTTTCTGGGGATGTGAGCTATGTGATAAATTTTGAGGCTCCTGTTAGTAATTTCTTTGGCATCTTTGGAGTAATTCACATAGGAATGTCCATAACTCATCATGGTGTTTTACATTCACATGGTGAATTGCAGGGACTGCCTGCTTCAAAAAAAATAAACCTTTTCTATAGTCAAGCTTACAGGAAAAACATCACTGGGTAATTACTTGTAAAATTGTTTATTCACCCTTTCAAGAAATTTGGGGATGGCTTACTACATGCCAGACCTGCTTCTAGGACCTAGAGATACAGTGATGAGTGAGGTCTTCATTGTCCCTGAGAATGAGGGGCTCTGTTCTGGTAGTGGAATGCCAAGATTTCAAGCATATGTATATTTTGCTCTTCCTTATCCAATAAAACTATATTGAGCTTCCTTATCCAAGGAAAATAAAATCAGTTTAAACAAAAACACATGAAAATATAATTAGCACATAGGAGGTTGAAAATAGAGCCAAATAATATAATAAAAGTGACCTGGAAGTGCAATAGAACAAGCACCTGCCTGTGAGTTGGAGTCCTGGTCCCTGCTACCCTCTAGCCTTGAGAACAGGAGAAATCCCCTGACCTCTCTAGCCTGTAAATTCCTCTGTGATCTGATAATACTTATCTTTTTTGCTTACCTCACAACATTATGGGCTGACCAGATAGAAGAGGAGTGTTATAGTAACTATGGAATGCTGAACAAATATAAGAGATATTCTGTTTTGACCTGGCTGTCAGCATTTAGGTATCATTCAGAACATACCAACTAAAACTGCATGTACTTTCTTTATGAGAAACTTACCGTTTGAGGTCAACCACAGATGCAAGACAGAAATATGTATTGGAGGATATGTTTTATTGGATTTGTTTTTATTTTTAAAAGAGTTATGGACAATCAACGTTTGTTACTATACTCTGCTGGGAACTTTACCCTCCCTCCCTGTTTCCCTCCCTCCCTGCCTCCTTCTCTCCCTCCCTCCATCCCTCCCTTTCTCTCTCCCTTCCTTCCTTTTGGTCTCATTTGATCCTTGGATAGGTGTAAGTCTATGAGACAGGCAGGTGTGGCTCACTTTCTTTTTTTAACACAAGCGCTATTGGTGATTTAAGAAGATACTGTCACATACTTTAAGTCGTTGATCATGAGGGTGGTAAAGACTAGATTCAAAACATTATATTATCTGACTCTTACTGATGAGAAAGAAAATGAGAGAAGAACGAGGTGTAGGGAGTGTAGAAGGACAGGCAGAAAAGAGCAGACAGCCAGTCTCAGAATATGACTTGCAGGCCAGTTTTCTGAACAACACCTGCCTTGACTTTGCTTACTGTGTCAAACTTTATAAGCCATGTATATGATCTATGGTGGTTGTAATATTTCAGAGTTGGAGGAAACTTCATAGGATGGTCTGAATTCCTACCTAGAGTCAGAATATCTTCTCCAAAAGCCCTGATGGAGCGTTCTCGGGCTTCCTAAGTTTAGGCTTATCATTTCACACATTAAGACGTATCATTTGCTATTGCCAGGCAGCTCCTTTTTCTTAAAATTTCTTCCTATAAGCTTAAGCTTACCTTTTAAAAGTTTAAAAGTTCTGGTCCAAACTGTAATAAGGCCTGTGGTACAGGACTGCTGTGAAGCTTTGTGAGATTAAAAATGCAAAACACAAAGAACAGTTCCTGGCCTGTTGTCAAAGTTCGAGAACTGATAAAAAGCAGGTAGAACAGGGATAAATGCCATGTGCTGCACTTAAGTTAAAGCATAGTATATATTACTTCTGTCACATCTTCTAGACTTCTAAAAATCTGTTTCTTTTTTTAATTAAAAAAATGTTCAAATCCCCAATTCAAAGTGGATCACAGTGATGTTGGTGACACAATTTCTCTTCTAAACCTCTCTTAAACGATGTCACAGTTATCGACTAGAAATCAGCTGTGGTTATAAAGAAGGTTTTTATTAAAAATGTCTCTTCCTACAGATTTCTCCCAAAAATATAAGACTTAATAACTGAATTCTTATCCTTTAAATGGAAAGTATGCTTGCTATAGATCAGGCTATGTCATTTAATTTCTGGACATATTGTAGTGAGTGGCTGTTAGAATTGACTGGGGCCTGAACCCGCGGGTTCGAGAACTGCCTGGGCAGCGAGACCTCATCTCTACAATAAATCAAAAAATCAGCCGGGCGTGGTAGCGCACGCCT
>NW_007232166.1:0-10513 GCF_000164805.1 Carlito syrichta | reverse complement strand
GGTGGCCCGGGAGCAGCCACTGCACTCCAGTCTGGGCGACCAAGTGAGACTTCATCTCAAAAAAAAAAAAAAAAAAAAAAAGAATTGACTGGGTCCTTGATGGTCATTCATTTTAAGCTTGATGGTCATTCATTTTAAGCTTCTGTTTAGGGAGAAATCCACTCTCTACATTTCCCAACCTCCTGTGCAGAAACTTCTACCCTCTTATGGAGAGTTTCTTTTTTTCCTCTTGTTACCTTGGGTTAAAATGCTTTCTTATGCCTTAAGTCATTTTTGCTTAATTTTATTTTCTTATTTTTAAGGTATGGCAACTACAAAATCAGTTTCTTAAGAGTTAAAATAATCTATTAACCTATTGAATTGCCTCTAACCTAGCTTTATTTAGGAAGCGTACATAGCAAAACTGCATTATAAGACAGGGATTGGCAGTAGCGGGAAACTGCCAGGGAAGGTTGGGGGGCACACCTCATCAACAAGGGTACCTGCATAGTGAACATTTGTGTACTTAACCCTGAATTGTATCACACATATTTAAACTTTGAAATTAAAAAAAGGAACGAAAGCATTTAATGATTTTTTAAAAAACGGCATTAATTTGGAGATGTTTTATTTTACATACCCAAATGAAATGCACAATGTCTTTCCTTTTTGGTGTGTAGTGAGTGCTTTCTCACACTCATGCATGCACACATACACACACATCTCCATCCTTTGAGCATCATAAAATGATATGCATGTATTTTGTTTTCAAGCCTACAATTAACATACTTAATGATGTGATACTGAATATTTTCTCCCTGAGAGCAAGAAAAAGGCAGGGATATTCACTCTTATAACTCCTTTTCAACATCATGTTGAAAGTCCTAGCTAGTACAATAAGCAAAAAAATGAAATAAAATTCATAAGATTGCAAAGGAAAAAAATAAACTTGCTATTCTCATTGACATGATTATCTATATAGAAAATCCCAAGGACTCTACAAAAAAATCTCCTAGAACTTACAAATGAGTTGAGCAAGGTTGTGAAATATAACAGATTCAGTGAAGAAAGAATATTATGTTCAATAAGTGGTGCTGGAACAATTGGGTAGTCATCTGCAGAAAAATTAACTTCAACCTATGATTCACAACTTGCAAAAAATTTAACTTTAAATGGAACATAGATAAATGTAAAACATAAAGTTATATAATTTTTAAAAGAAAATATAGGAGAAAACATTCATGACCTTGGGTTGAATAAGGAATTATTAAAATATGACACTAAGAGTAAAATTGATAAAATAAATAAATGACAAAATGATTTGAGCTTCATCAAAATTTAAAATATTTTCTCTTTAAAAAATACTCTTAAAACACTGGAAGAAAATATTTACAAATCATATATCCAACAAAGGACTTATAGCCAGAACATATATAGAACTTTCAAAACATGGCAATAAAAAACCACCCATTTTTTAATGGACAAAAGTTGGAACAGATTATTTAGCAAAGAAGTTCTGAAGATTACAGATAGGAACATGGCACATTGCTCAAAATTGTTAGACATTAGAGAAATGCAAATAAAAACCATAATGATGTATCCCTATATACCTACTGGAATCACTAAAATAAAACTGACAATTTCAGGTGCTAGCAAGATAGTGAAGCAAACAGAACTCTCATACTTTGCTGGTGGGAAGGCAAATGTTACAACCACTCTGGCAAAACATTTCGGCAATTTCTCATAAAGTTATACATATAATCCAGCAATCTCACTCCTTTTACATATTAAGCCTAGAGAAGTGAAAAATTTATATTCACACAAAAATCTGTGCACAAATGTCTATAAGCAGATTTATTAATAATCACCAAACCTGGAAACAATTTAAATATCTTTCAAGGAATGAATTTATTAACAAGCTGTATAACATCCATAAAATAGAATACCACTGAGTGCTACTGACACACGAAACAACACAAATGAATTTTAAAGGTATTATGCTGAGTGAAATAAGCTAGTCTCAAAAGGTTGCATGCTGTATCATTCCATTTATATGATCTTATAAAAAAGACAAAGTATACAAATGGATAACATGTTAGTGGTGTCCAGGGTGGGGAATGTATTTGACAAAAAGGGCTGCATGAGATCATTTTTTTCAGGACAATGTCACTGTTCTGTAACCTAATTTTGGTGGTGGTTACATAAATCTATATGTCTGTTCCAACTTATAGAACTGTATGCCAAAAAATTCACTTATATAAATTGGAAAAAAGACATATTAAAAAGTACTAAAATGAAAATCTATGAGGAAAATTAGAAGGTATGGTTTTTGACTTCTAGTTCTTTTTTCTATTTTAAAGATGAGGAGTAAAATTCAGGATTAGATATACAAGTGGTCATTGTACAGGTAAAGTATAGGTCTCCCTTTGGTCCCCACTTCACCCGGTTTGCGATAAGTTACCTTTATTTATGTTGTGTGCCCCTCCCCTCCTCTTGCAGTTTCCCACTATTACCAATCCCTTTTTTACAGTATATGGTAAATGTTGAGGGTCTGCTTATTATTGAGAACATGGGTTACTTGGTTCTTTGTTTCTGGGATAAATCACTGAGTATTATAGACTCTAAATTCATTCAAGTTGCTATGAAGTTCATAATTTTGTCCTTTATTTTTACATAACATTCCATAGTGTATTGGCCAGCATGGTTGGATCTATGTTTTTTCTATTGTGAATAATGCTGCAATAAACATGCATATACAAGTATCTTTTTTATAGATTGATTTGAGTTTGTTAGGGTATATTCCCAGAAGGGGGATTGCTGGGTCATTTGGAAGTCAATTTCTAGATTTTTTAGGAATCACGATACAGTTTTTCACAGAGGTTGTTTACACTTCCACCAGCAGTGTAGAAGTGTTCCCTTTTCTCCTTATCCTCTCCAGCATCTGTTGTTTTTTGAGTTATTGATGATAGCTATCCTGACGGGAGTTAGGTAGTATCTCAGTGTGGTTTTTATTTGCATTTCCTTGATGATTAATAAGGTTGAACTTTTTTTCATGTATCTGTTGCTTGCTCGTATGTCTTCTTTTGAGAAGTGTCTATTTGTATCTTCCCCCCACTTTTTAATAGGGCTGTTTTTTTTTCTTTTTGGTATGTTTGAGTTCCTTATAGAGCCTGTATGTTAGCCTTTGTCAGATATACAGTTGGCAAATATTTTTTCCGGTTCTGTGGGCTGTCTCCCCGCTGTCTTCATGGTTTCCTTTGCTTTGCAGAAGCTTTTCAGTTTGATAAGGACGTCTTGTTCTATAGCACTTTCTAATTAATTAATTAATCCACTTAGTTCTTCTCTTATCCAATCAATATGTATTTAAAAAGTAAATATGCCAGGCACTGAGGGGACATACAAGTGCATGTGATACCATCCTTACCATCAAGGAGCTTGTAGACTTGTTGGGGAGATGGATAAGTATTCAAATGAGTCTAGTACAATTTGACAAGGACCTTAATAGGGTTGGGCTTATATTATGTTGAACCATATGTAAGACTGTGACTAATAACCTAAGTAAGTTAGGGGAACCCTCTGAGAAAGGGGAAATGTTTGATTTGACACTAGGGATTCATAGGAATTTGACAGAACATTCTGGATAGAGAGAAGAAACATGCAAGTTCCCAGAATCATGAGGTGTTGGGTGCAAGGCTGTAGGTTATGATACAGAAAAACAGTGAAGAGAGATAAGGCTGGCAGAGGTAAGTTGAGGAGAATCTAAGAAGGCTCTGGTAGGTAGCCACTGGAGTCACAATTCATGCTGTACACCAAGCCATCCAAGGCCATGCTTGCCTGTTGTTAGCGATAACATTTCTTGATGCAACTGTAATTTCCCTACCTGTGGCCTCAGATATGGGTCCTACCAGAGAGTTTCAGGTCAATGCAAGTTTCTTTCTACCTGCCTCTTCAGTCTGCATGTATTAATGTTATATTTAAGATACGGTAGCTAATAGATGAAAAGTTAGGACTCTTTTCAGTCCATTCAGACCCCAGCATCCATGTCTGGCCACAAGGCAGTTTTGCTCTGTTTCCTGAGTACTCTATCCTGGAGAAGTTTGTTCATAACCCAGGAATGAATGATACCAGAGCTAGAGAAGGCAGCGGGCTTGCCTGGTGGCCCTGTGACTATAGCAGTGGAGCAGAGCAGAGAATGGCATCAGTGATGAGGCCAGGAAACATCTTGCACCCAGCTTCTCAGAGACTGTGCTCTGGGCAGACGGGCTTAGCAGGGACCCCAGCTCTGTGTCCAGGTCTCCTGCTTGATCACACTGGATTTGCTGAGGTTTCCTTTACTATCTGCCAGTACAGGTAGGTGGACTTGGGAAGGGTGCTGGATGAGCAGCTCTCCAAGCCCTGGTGGAGGGTTGAACTGCCCTGGACTTCCTGCTGGCTCTCCATGGGGGCCTCATTTCCAAATGATATTTATCTTTTTGAGAAGTGGGGAGTGATTGTCTTTTAGATTTATAGGCAAGCAGTCTGGGAAAATAGAAACCTAAATTCTAATTCCAGTTTTTCCACTGAGAGGTTGTATGATCCAGGGAAACAACTGAACCTTTCTAGGTTTCTTTTTCATAGTTGTAAAATGAAACAGTTAGAATGAATGATTCATTCTTTCAGAAAACAGAAAAATGATGTGCTCATGAAACAATTAAATATTGCTCTATGTAGTCCCAGAGCAAGGCAGGGATACTGGCATTCATGCAAATATTAATAGAGAAATTTGTGCTTTTCTTGTATTTATTCATCTGCTCACAATTTACTTCACTGTAAAGGAAAATTCTTCATCTGTAGAAGACAAGCAGTCCTCAACCAAGCATTATAATCACTTGAGGAAAACACACAGACACACACACACACACACACACACACACACACACACACACACACACCCCTGGGTGCTACTAGAAATCAATGACTGAGGAATTGCTGTGGAAAGATCTTGGGAATCAGCCCTTTATAAAATTTTCCTGGTGATTCTAAAATGCATGTAGGATTAAGAACTACTGCACTAGATCTGAGCTTTTTGAACTGTAACATGCATGTGCACCAACTGGAGAGCTCATTAAAACACACATTCCTTATTTCTGACAAGCTCTCAGTTGCTGCTGCTGGTTTGGGGACCCCACTTTGATTATCATTCCACTGCACTGAGCCATATAGTATATGCAGATGAATAGGAAGCAATCAGCATTGAGTAGTCCACAGGCTGATGGGAGAGACAGACACAAACAGAGATCATTGTTGCAACATATTATACTAAAGGCCACAGAGTCTCTGATTTAAGTATCGTGGACAAAGAACTATGAGAACCAACAGGAAGGGCTGCCCAAATGCTGAGGAGTGACCAAAGGCTGCCCACAGGAGGCCATGACTAAGCTTCATCCTATGGGATAAGTTGGACGAGTTTCTACCATCCAAAGGGATGATAGGAAGGGGGTACAGGAAAGTTATGCTAGAACTGTGCTGTCCAAGATAGTAGTCATTTAGTTATTTGTGGTTATTGAGTCCTGGTAATGTGCTGTCTGTATTAAAGTGTGCCAAGTTATGAGGACTTCCTTTGAATAAAATAATGAAAAATTGCTCCTTAATAATTATTATATTGATGACATGATGAAATGATAATATTTTAGGATATACTGGGCTAAATAAAACATATTACATGAATTTCACTTTTCTATTTACTTTTTTTTTTTTTTTAGAAAGCAAGTTTTATTGAGAAGAAAAGTTCCCACAGTGGGAGGGGACCCAAAGGGGTTGCCCTTCTATTTACTTTTTAAATATGGCTACTGAAAAATGTAACAGGTCATTTGTGGCTCACATTGTCTGTCTGTTGAACAGTGCTGCTCTAGGCTGAAGGAGCCCTGGAGAAGCAGCACAGAGTGTAGAGCATGGCCTTTCAGTAGCATTATATGTTATTGACAATCCTGTCTCTAAACCTGGCTCTGACACTCTAGAGCAAACCCAGCATAAACTGGTTCCTTTTTTGTTTTTATACCAGAATCTTCACTTTGGCCTAATCCTGGTCTACCTCTATGGGAGTCAGACTTCCTGTTGAAACTTAAAGCATTGAGTTATCTCTTGTTCTTGCAAGATTTAAAAAGGGCAAAGTCAGCCAGTTTGGTTACTAGTGTGAATCCTATTTCTGCCTTAAGATTCAGGATTCAAATTACATTTTCTCCCATTCTTCTCTGGAATTCATTTTTCTATGAACATCTGCTGCACATTCTTTGTCTCTTTATCCCCCTCTTTTTCCCTGACACACACCAACAGTCACAAACAGACAGACACATACACACCCTTCATTTAAGTGGTAATTAATTATTAATAGAAAGAGCATTAACTTAGTGACATTACCAGTTGAGTTGTAGAATTCACTCTGACATTTAGACCTTGGACAAATTTCTTAGCCTTTCTGTGATCCCTAATCTAATACTTTATCTATTTGAAAATACTAACAATTATCAGAAGTACTTTTATAATTTATTTTTTAATCAGATTGATAATTGAAAACCTTACTGTAGAGTAAAGTTGACAAGGCAGATTTCAATTCAATGATCAAAAGAGTAACAATGACAGCTACCCATAAGTGACAAGGGTGACCTTGTGAGGTAGTGAGCGCTCTTGCATTGGAAGTTCTCAAACAGAAGCCAGGTAGATGCCTCATAGGAACACTGTGATCAGTGAATTTGGACATGGGTAAAATGCTTGAAACAGCCAGACATTCTGGAAATTCCTAGAATCAAAACCCATAGCACATATGCCATCATTCCTTGTCCTCATGTCATCATCAACCTTCATTACTCAATCGCTACACTTCCTCCTAAGTCAAGATATAGCCTCACACTTCTTAATGGAACATTCCAGGCAGACATATTGATTGAGTGGGCTTGGCACATTAACTGAAACTATTAGCTTTGCAGACTAAACTCTAGCCTTTAGACATATAGATTATTGGCTCATAAAGGACCTTGGATTATTGCTTAGTTCAGTAATTTTCAACTTGTGTTAACTCAGAGCTCTAGCAGCTTTCAAAGAAATCAGAGACCAAGATGAGGACAAATTGACAGCTAAGGCAGTGGGACATTCTGTTTAGGCACACTAAAGCAACTTTACTAGTTGGGATGTAGGATCTCCTTCGATAACAAGATGTCATAATTTTTTAAAAATTAAAACATATAAGAGATTTTCAAATTCCGTTACATTCCAAAAAGCACAAAAATTGTATAACAACTTGCCCAAAGTCACATGGACAGCTGGTGACAGGGACTTACCCACAATATGGGTTTTAGTTTAATTCTTGGTCTGATATTCCCTCTGGCTGGGCTCGGTGGCTCAACCTGTAATCCCGCACCTTTGGGAGGCTGAGGTGAGTGGATTGCCTGAGCCCGCGGGTTCAAGACCCGCCTGGGCAGCGAGACCTCATCTCTACAATAAATCAAAAAATCAGCCAGGCGTGGTAGCGCATGCCTGTAATTCCGGCTACTCAGAAGGCTGAGGCGGAAGGATCGCCGGAGCACAGCAGGCGATGCTGCGGTGGCCAGGAGCGGCCACTGCACTCCAGTCCGGGCGACAGAGTGAGACTCCAACTCAAAAAACAAGAATTACAGATTCTGGTGTTGAACAGACTGGGTTCAAATTGCAGCTCTGTCACTTCTTAGAACTGTGGAATTTTACGCAAATTACTTAATCATTTTGTGACTCAGTTTCCTCTTCCATGCAGAGGGATGCTAATAATTGTAGCTCCTTGGGTTTTTATGAGAATTAAATCAATTAATATGTTGTTTCTAGAACACCAGCCAACACAAAGTAAGCATTCAAAAAGCTACCACTGTCATCATCACCATTATTTTCACAATCTCATCATCATCTTCACCATACATTCAACATATTTAGGGTCAGTTTATTTGGCAAGTGGAGTGGAAAGAGCCCTGAACGAGTGTCAGGACAGCTAAGTTATTCAACATCACAATAATTTCGAAGTGTTTGTAACTCACAGATTGCCTCCTGTGTTGTTAAGAAGGCAAAGAATGGTAGAATTATCTGATGGGAGACTAGTAATTTCACAAAAATCCTAAATTCATAAGTCTGGGAGAAGAAATGGAAGCTACATTTTTTGTTTGCTGTTTTTGTGTTTCAAGGGGTATTTTAGGCATTTTCAGCAATATAAATACCTTTGTTTTGCCTATGTCTGCAAATAGGTTAACTGCACTCCCTAGTCAAGAAAAAGGAAGTTTATGGAAGCTAAATAACTCTTCAGAGTTACCTTGAATCTGCTTGTTTTTCCTTATTTTTATTTGAGAGTTAATATTATTTAAAATAAAAAGCTCCTGGGTACTTTTCTGAGAGAAGGCCTGAAGAGCTGAATTTGCTTTTTGTTCACAATTTTAATTTGCTTTTTCAGTTTCTGACAATAGGTATATTACCCAAAGGGATGGAGATTGAGTGAATCACAGAAAGTTTAATTCTCTAAGGTGGCAAGAGGCATGATGTCTAGGAAGTTTGAATATTTAGTAGTTTCAAAAGCATAACATAATCACACGTCACCATATAATTAAACCTAACAAAAATGCGTAGGCTTCAAATGGAGTTCGATTTAGTTTAGCTAGCATTTACCGAGACTTTACAAAGTGAGCCCTAGGAGAGAAAAAGATAGCTGAAATTTTATTCCTGCCAATAAAGAGGTAATTTTGGGGAAAAGATTTAGCAAAACTCAAGCTGGACTTAACAGTGAAATTTGTTGATGTAGATGAGAGGCTTGCCTTGCTGAGTGGAGGAAGTCAGAGACTGCCTTCTCAACCCCTATGCAGAAATGCAGCCTCTTGGAAGGAAAGAAGGCTAAGGATATTGGATTTTCTCAGTTTCTCTGTCCATGTTCTCCAGCTCTCTTAGCATACTCCACGCAGCATGGATCTCAAGGCACATTCATTTGTGAATGTCCTGTCTCTGTCATTGGCCTGGGAATCTCCTGAGGGCAAGAATGTGTCTTATGCTCTCTACTTCCTAGGACCTCAGGGAGTTTCTACAACCTGCAGCTTCTCTGTACAGCTCGATCCAATAAAAAAGGAATGAATCAGTCTCTGTAAGGCGGCTCTTCTCACCATATGTAATCCTTGGTCTCACATTTGTAGAGTGAAAAGGCACAGAGACTGGCTCCACTGGGGAAATGTTATCACTCTCCCTAAATGTCCTGCTAGCAATAGAGCTAGTTTGAAGTAAGGCTACAAATTTCCAAAGTTATGAAACAGAATTCTCTCTCTGTTAGTGGTGCAGGGTATAAAGTCTTTGGCTTTTAGTTTTTGTAACTAAAGCAGTGACTGCACCGACTCTTAGAAATACATTTGAAAGACATTACACTTTTAGAAACACACTAATCAGGAGGATTAACCATTTAGGAAATTACTCTCCAGTTTTTCCATAATGATATCAAAATGAGATCTTCATACTTTTTGGTCTTTCTAGTTTTTCATGTGAGGATGTTTTGAAAAAATGGACAGAAAAATAGAAGCTCAAGAATAAGTATTAATCAAAATCAATCCATTAACTTATAATATCTAGTATGTTTCTTGAACTTTGCCTGCATAAAGGTCCATGTACCATTTGCCCTTCCTCTTTCCTTCTCACATAACACTCTTCCCCATCCAGGCTCAACTCAAGGGCTGGATTCTCCTTGAAGTTCTCCTTGATTTTTCCATCTCAGAGTTGTTTGTTTGTTTGTTTTGTTTTGCCTAGATACCCATAGCACTTTAAAAAAGTAAACAGTGATATAAATTCAGAATATGACTTTACTATAGGACCTGGGAAAGCATAGTCACAATAAAACAGAACATTAACTATTATAAATTGATTGTGTGAGAGATGCTAAGAATTAAATGCCTTTCCTTCTCTCTTCATAATAAAAAATTAACATTTATTGATCTTTTAAAATGTATACTCAATGTGCTGAACATTTTTTGTGCATAATCTTTTTTTTTCCATTAATCAGTATTTTTTATTATGGTTTTGTGGGGTACAGTTAAGGGTTAGGTGTACAATTACGTTTCATTCAGGCACCCTGTTGATAAGAGGTGTTTTCCCATCCCCCGACAGATATTTGCTACTGTTAATCCCATCCCCCTCTCCCCCATAGTTTCTCAGTACCGTCAGTCATTTTCTTATAGTAGTGCATTGAATGTTCAAGGTCCATTATATGAGTGAGAACATGTGATATTCGGATCTTTGTTTCTGTGAGAGGTCACTCAGTATTATAGACTCTAGTTCCATCCAGGTTGCAGCGAAATTCATGATTTTGTTCTTTTTTATGGCTGCGTAGTATTCCATTGTGTATATGTACCACATTTTTTTAATCCAGTCCTCTTTTGATGGGCAGCATGGTTGTTACCAGGTTCTTGCTATTGTGAACAATGCTGCGATAAACATACGTGTGCAGGTATCTTTTTTATAGAGTGATTTGTGTTCTTCAGGGTATATTCCCAGTAGGGGATTGCAGGGTCAT
>NW_007232165.1:0-10982 GCF_000164805.1 Carlito syrichta | reverse complement strand
AAAAAAAAAAAAAAAAAAAAAAAAAAAAAGAAAGCATTTCTCAGAAACTGCCTATGAATATCTCAAAAATTTAAACAGGCCTGAGCTCCAAGGAACCAGCAAAGGTATTAGGTTATCTTTCGTTATCCTTAAAAATACTCACTTCAGGAGTGTAAACTAGTATAACCTCTGTGGAAAACAGTATGGCGATTCCTAAAAGATCTAAAAATTGACTTCCCACATGACCCTGCAATTCCCGCTACTGGGAATATACCCTGAGGAACTCAAATCATTCTATGAAAAAGATACCTGCACACGCATGTTTATTGCAGCATTATTCACAAAAGAAAAAACATGGAACCAACCACAGTGCTCATCTAAAGAGGACTGGATTTAAAAAAAAAATGTGGTACATCTACATAATGGGATATTGCGCAGCCATAAAGGACAACTTTGCAGCGACTTGGATGGACTTAGAGTCTATAATACTGAGTGATCTATCACAGAAACAAAGAACCCAGTATCACATGTTCTCACTCATAAGTGAACCTTGAACAACTATCGTAATACTATAAGAAAGTAGCAGGAAACTGCCAGCGGAGGGGGGGTACACCTCATTCACAAGAGTACCTGAATAATGAACATTTATATTCCTAACCCTGAATTGTACCCCACATATGTAAAATAAAAATAAAGTACTCACTTTTTAATCTTAACTTATATTTGTAACTCATAATCTTTTTTAAAGCTTCTGAAAATAGTATACCCCATTAAACCTTGATTGACTCCTTGTTCTACCCATAGAATCTAAAACAATCCTCCCCATAAATATTGAGAATATAAGGAGTCTATGATCAATAATTCCTGGACTCAGCATGGAATTGGATTTAGTCAGCTATGATTATATGCTATACTTAGTTTCCAGTGATGGTATTGTAATTTTATTCCTTTGTGGATAAGCACTTCCTCATACACCTTAGCTCAATTATCATAGTCACTGTCTTAGATCTCTGTCTACAGCATAATTCATCTCAGCCTGAGATCTCTCCTTCTTCCCATAAATCTCCAGGGAATGGAGTTCTGTTGTTTTCCTGAACCTCTGAACCTCCTCAAGGCTCCAGCCTGCATTATCTTACCACCTGTTCTTGGGTGTTTCCTTACCCCATGACTGATAGTCTACTTGTTCTGGTCATCCCTATTCTAGCAGAGCTTGTTACAACAGACCTGAACTTAGTGTACATTGATTGCAAGTGTTTGATTAGATCAGAACGCTTTGAGTTAAATAATTGTATAATTACATTTAGAGAGAACTCCAAGGATGCCAACTTGAAATGAAGCATAGCCTGAGAAAATATAGAGATCCATTATGTAATAAAACAGTTGCAAATAATTAATATTAGATATTACTTTTAAAAGACATAAATAACTCTAATATAGATGTCATGAAAAACCAGAGAGGGTCGGACTCAGTAGCTCAGCCTGTAATCCCAGCACTTTGGGAGGCCGAAGTGAGTGAATTGCCTGAGCCCACCGGTTCGAGACCAGCCCAGGCAACTTGGCAAGGCCTCGTCTCTACAATAAATCAAAAATTAGCCGGGCGCGGTAGTGCTCACCTGTAGTTCCGGCTACTTGAAAGGCTGAGGTGGAAGGATTACCAGAGCCCAGCAGTTGGATGCTGGGGTGGCTGTGAGCATGCCACTGCACTCCCTGCACTCCAGCCTGGACAACAGAGTGAGACTCCAACTCAAAAAAAAAAAAAAAAAGACCAGAGAGGATACAATAACAGAAAAGTATAAAGCTTTGATCTTAAGGAAGAAGATATTATTCAGAAATGTGCCATAAAAGTGTGAATACTATTCTTAATCTGTCATTCCGAAGAACTGGAAAATGCATTCTGTGGTATACACTAAAGGAAATATTTTTGCAATAGAACTAAAAGGAAAAATAACTTACTTTAAAGACTGTGCCGGTAGAGAAAAGCATGGCATTGGCCAACATGCTGTGCCATGCCATCTGAATGCAGCACCTCAGAATTAGAAGGGTTGTCTTCTTTAGAGTATTTTTTCATTACAGGTTTCCAAAAGGGATGGTTTGCATCAGGTATAATTTTCTGGATTACAGGCACAGATCACAATGCACAGAGCCTCTTCATCCTTTTTGAAGATTGCCATAATGATCATGCAACCCATTTGCTGAATGCATATAAAATGTTCAGTGAACTCCCTGCAGACATCTTATTTTGTAAAATTCTCTGGCATTAACATCACACCACTCTGGTATTGAAAGGTAGCCATTTGGTGACTGCCCACTAATTTACCTTTTACTTCAATCACAGTGTTTTTCTTAATTACTGCTATAATGTTACCTCGTTAATGTGTGTGGGCCCTCTTATTTTTTTCCCAGCTGTTAATATGAGTCTTAAAAATCCAAATTTAGAAATTATCAGCATCAATTTTGTCACTAAGTAAAGACATTATTCAGGTGCGAAGGATTATCATATACATGATACATACATACATGAATAAATGTTTTAGATACAGCCTATAAAAGGCAAATAATTATTTATAGGATGAGTTTTTAAATAAGATTTTTTTTCTTAAACACTTTTAAATCTCTAAAAAAGGGAAATATTATCAAATAAATTAATATCTTCTTTGAATTCTTCCATTTTTCAAAAATTGTAATTTATTGCCTAATCAAAATATGTAGCAATTGCAACTAGCATCCACACAGCAAGATTGCCCAAAATCAGTTACAAAAGTCGATCCCTTTCTCTTTCTCCCACTCATGATTTTTAAAAAGTAGATACACAGCCATTCACTTAGCAGATAGTTTTAGTGCGGGTGCCATATCCAGATACTAATTTGTCTTCAGATTTCACAATGAATGAGATAGTATTCTGTCTTTGAATACATTGATGCAAAAGCAAATCACTGTGCTAAATAATAAGTTGCATCATGAGTTCCTTAAGTCTTAATATATCTAAATTAAAATGTATTAAAGAAAAAATAAAAGGTCTGAATTTTGGATATTAGATTATTTTGAATATATTTCAGTATCCCAGATACAATAATTTAAATTATCCTTTTAAGATAATATTTTGTTATCATTTGTTTATGATGACAAAGAATATTTGGCATTGGTATATAATTAAATAATGAAAGTTGTGAAATTACTCTGTATTCAAAAAAATAATTTTGATAAAAATTGTGGAAAAAAGTTACCAAAAATGTTTTTTTATTGCAAGAATAAAGCAATAAAAAATAAGTTATTAGAGGTTTTTGTAATTTTTACTCTGGACCAAATAGAGCATGTCAACTAACTTTCATATGCCCTGATGTTTTTCTCTATCACAAAGTTGATTTCCATTTTTAAAAGTATACTCTACAGAGTGTGCAACAATGACAGTATGACACTATATTTACCTCAAGTCTTTGACTCAGGGCAACCTGGGTTCCAGTCCTGATTTTGTCATTTAATATCTATAACCCCCAGGCTGGTCTCTTAACCTCCAGATTTAGCTAAAATTAAATAAAATTTGTTATTGAACAGATGAAGGTGTCCAGGAATAAGGAAGGTGTAGGACAGTCCTCATTGTGCTAGGTCTCTTTCTATCTCCATTTCTCTCTGATGTTCTTTGCTCTGCCCTCCTATGGTTCTTGAACCTGTAACATACTTGCAGCAGTTCTAGGCATTATGTTGACAGGAAGTTATCCAGAAAAAGAAACGGAGCTGCTTTTATTTCTGTCTTCACCCAAAAACTGCCCGAGAGACTTCTCCTTGTGTAATTGGCCAGAATTAGGTCACATGATCATTCTTAAACCAACCATGCCAGAGGAGAATGATTGCACTCATGTTTAGCTTATCAGGCTCGATTACTGGAGTGGTGGATAAGGTTAGCTTTCTCTGAATCACATGAGGGAGAGTCTGATTCTGAAACTTAAACAAAATTCAGGTTCCATTAGGAAGAATGTGTAAACAGTTGGGTAACCAACATAGTCCATTACCTATCTGTTGACTATCAACAAAGTTGGTAGGCAGGGTCTCTCTCTCTCTCTCTCTCTCTCTCTCTCTCTCTCTCTCTCTCTCGTGCGTGCTCGTGCGCGCGCACTCTCTCTCTCTCTCACACACACACACACGCATACACACAAACACAGTCACACTTATATTCCATCTCCTGCCCTCCCAACGTATGTCACAATTTTAGTGATATTAATATCTAGTGTTTGTATTATTATGGCTATGTAGATAATATTCACTGTTACATGAAGTAATTTACTATATTTTTTTCTTGTGGGCTTTCTGCTTTTCCTGGAATTAATAATTATCTTTTTATTAAATTCTTTATTCATTTGCTCAGTTTTCTGTTACATTCGTTTTCTTTGGGATAAACTGTACAACTTCAACCAATGTGTCAATCACATCAAGCAATCTTTTTTATAGACAGAAAAATCATTTTGTGTGTGTGTATGTGTGTGTGTGTGTGTGTGTGTGTGTGTGTGTGTGTGTGTGTCTGTTGACCAGGCTTTTCTTAAACTACTGGTCTCAAGTAACCCTTCCACCTTGGCCTCCCCAATTGCTGGGATTACAAGCGTGAGCCATCATTCCTGGCCCCAACTCTATTACAATAAAAACAAAAGGTCCATTTCTTTGGCCATATATATCCAGCTACCTGATTTCTAGGGCAGAGATTCTCAAACTTTTTGACCTTAGAAGCACTATGCATCCTTAAAACTTGTTAAAGATCCCAAAGACCTTTTGTCTGTGTGGCTATATTCATTAATATTTATCATATTCAGAGTTTAAAAATATTTTAATAATAATTTTAAAATAACAAAATTAGCATGTAGCATAAATTTTAATTAAAATAGTGGCAAATTTCTTTAATATTTGGCTTAGTAGGGCACACCTATACTCGTTTGTCTTTTGCATTTAATCCTAGGTGATGTTTTTGAAGTATATCAAGAAAATCTGACCTCACACAAATAGGTAGCAGACAAAAACAAGATTATTTTAATAGCCTTTTTAGATAATAGTGAATATTCTTCTTTGATGACACACCAAAATTTGAAGAGTAGTTTCTGAAAGGTTAGTTGTGATGCGAAATCTGAAACCATGTCAATGACTGTTTGGTACTTTGGTACATCAAAATTCATTCATCTATCTTGCACTTTACTCATGTGTGATTTGTAACATTGTAGTTTGGAATATATTGGCTCACTAGTTATACAAAACTTTCAAATATGCAGTAAAAAATTCTACTGGATACTTGAGAGATAATGAAAGTGAAAAAAGACAAATAACACTTTAACATTAATAGAAAAATAGTTTTATTTCAGAAAGTAGGGTCTACTGATTAAGAAAGAAGAATCGGGGGTCTGACTACGTGTTCTACCCACCTTGAGAAAAATACACGCCTCCATTTATTACTATGAGTATAATAAAAAATACCTACGTCATTAGGACTGTTATTGAAATGTGTAATAGACTGGCACATAGTAAATGACCAAGAATGACAGTTCTTTTCCATCTTTTCTTTAGTTTCAAATTTTCTCCTGTGCTTTCAATTTATATTTACGTTCTGTACTATTATGTAACTTCTCTTCTGATATTCAGGGCACATGTGGCCTTACCTCCTGACTGAAGATGATTTTCAGGTTAGAGTCTTCAGTTAAATTCAAATTGGAGGACCAGGAGACAGGCTAATTCATTTTAGGAAGTGAGAAAATTCCTAGAATTTGGGAGACAAAGTAAATCGAGTCCTTTAATGCCAGAATCCAAAAGTTTCACGGGTAAAATACATGACTTATTAGATATGACCTATTAAGATAAATCTCTAACAATTCCTAGGGCTTCCCTGAGCACTTCTGTAATGGGAAGCAGTCTATCTCCTTAGGCTGCTAGAGTTGATGGAATACTAGGGAAAAGCATTATGTCAGCCTAGGAGAATGGTTGTATTTGACTCCTGGGCCATAGAAAAATAGTTGACTTGAGCCCTTTGTAAGATGTCTGGCTTGAGTTGGGGTCAAGTTTCCTGCTCTGGTTACTATTGCTATGTAACAAATTACCCCACAATTTGGAGGTGCAGTTTACAGCAACCATTTTATTAAGCTCTTGGATTGCAGCCTCGGGAATTCAGACAAGGCACAGTACAAATAGCTTGACTCTGTTTTTCTATGCCTGGGACCTCTGCTGGGAAGATTCAAAGGCTGAGGGAAACCTGACAGAACTGGAATCCTCTGATGGCTCATTCACTCTCATTGTTGGGCTCAGTGCCCACGCATAATCTCTCCGTGGAGTTTGAGCTAATTCACAGCAGGTTGCCTCAAAATAGTCGGACTTTACATAGTGGCTTATGACTGCAAGCGTTTTCCAGAAACAAGCTAGAAACTGTACTGCCCTTCACGCCTCAACTTTGAAAGTCACACATGCCACTCCCATTACACTCAACTGGTTGAAACAGAGTCACAAGATTTCCCATACTCAAGGGAAAGGGACAAAGATCCCCCACCTCTCAATAGGAACAATGTCAAATAATTTTGTGACCATGTTTTAAAAGTCAGCGTTCCAGACAAGGAAACTATTTTTTGGAGCTTAAGGTAAAGAACAATCCAATCCTGTGAACTTGGATCAAGGGATGGGTAACAAACTGGAAAAGCAACAAAAAGCTTCAGAGCTCAGGAAATCAGAGGTAACTTGAGCACTTTGGGACTTGGCTGGTTTGGGGTTGAGAGGGATCAAAGCCGGAGCTGAATATGAGGAGAATGAATGAGGAAGCTTTGCAAAGAAAATGGTAGAATATGGTAGAAACAAAGAAAACAAAATCACTCATAATCCAACCACCCAGAAGTAACCAGAGTTTCCATTTTGATGTGTTTCTTCTTATGTTGTGTCTGCACATATATATGTTTGTGATTTATATGTAGTGTGTGTGCGCATGAGAGAATGTATGTGTGTGTGTGTGTGTGTGTGTGTGTGTGTGCACGTAAAGCAACATTGTGATCATACCAGATACTCAGTCTTATGTCCTACCTTTGAACACAAGAATTGGCTTACTTCTCATTGGCATCCCATTCTGAAGAGATTTACATTTCAGCTTTTTTCACTCTTTCTAAGTCAGCTAAGTTAGGCTTGGTAGAGTTCCTTTGTTCCTGAGTTCCTCTGTCTATTGTCAACAACCTACTACTGAGTTTTTTGTTGTTATTGTTAAGTACTTATCAATTTCAAAAAGATTTTCCAACCCAAAAAGGTACAAAGTTGCCAATTACTCTTATCTGTAAACATAAGGGCTAAAGGCTCAAATACAACATCGATCCCTATAAAACAGACTCTGCCACTTTCTACCAATATGAGAGCTGACAATTGAGCTTGTGAACTCATCCCAGAAAAAGTGTTATATACCTCCTTGTTGAATATCACTATGGTCACCTTCAAAGTAGTCCCCTTGGGAAGCTATACACCTACACCAGCACCTAGTTCACCCATCGAAGCAATTTGGAACTCTTTTTCTGGAATGGCCATCAGAGCTGTCATTGTATTACTCCTGATGTCATCAAAATGTCTTCCTTTCAATATTTTAATATTTCCTTTATCTTCAGGCAAAGAAAAAGGTCACTGGGAGCTAGATCAGGTAAATAGGGAAGGTGTCCCAATACAGTCTTTGTTTACAGGCTAAAAACTCCCCCACAGACAGTGCTGTGTGAGCTGGTGTATTGTGGTGATGCAAGAACTCCTTTGGGACCATTTTGCACACAACATTCTCATACCAAGATTTTCAGCTAAGATTTTTTTTAACTGTTTCTCTATCAATGTTTATTTGATCTGCTGTGCTTCTCATAGTCAGCCAATGATTTTGATGCACAATTAGATACATCTTTGCAATGTTTTCATCAGTTCTGCTTGTTACTGGTTGTCCTGACTTCTCTTCCTCAGTGAGGCTTTCTCTCCCCTCAGAAAAACGTTTAATACATTTGTATACTGCCATTTTCTTCATGGCATTATCGCCATACACTTGGACTAACATGTCCCTGATTTAACTTCCACTCTTCCCAAGTTTAATAAGAAATTTAATGTTTGTTCATTGCTCAGATTCAAGCTCCAACTTCTAGTGATGTCACACAAAAACATGCAACAATAATGAAGGCCACTCAACAAGACAACATCACACATCAACATGAACACAGCAGTGGGACACTGATATACTATGGTTATGTAACCTTACTGAGTTTGTACAGTACTGCCAACATAAGTGCAGGGATGCAAGTTTGTGAACCTAATTTAAACCTCGTACACCATTCCTGGTGCAGCAGCAACAGCAGCAGCAAAGAAGATAAGAAAAAATGGCTGCCACAACCATCACCCATCCCTTCCAGAAATTATTGAGATGACCCCGAGTTGAACATTTGGCCACCTAAGGTCTGGTTTTCTCCTTGTAACAAATGTCTAAAACAATATAATAAACTCTCATGCTCCCAACTGGAAGCTTAATTTACCAGCAATCAGTTGTCCTGAGATCGAAAAGAAGCCAACTAACAGCTCCCAAGACTTCTGAGCCTCTTTCTAAGGCTCCTATTGCATTGCTAACCTCAACTTCTGAAAGTAGGAAGGCTCTGCTGAGCAATTTGGTGAGGAGAAAAATTATTCCCAGATTTTTATCACAGGACAGAACTCTAACCAGGAGTTAAATGTCTATTGCTAAAAGATTTAGAAGAATATAAGAGGAGAGAGTCAAGCTGATATACAATGTGCCACATTTTTAAACAAAAATGGTCTTGATTTTCTTATGGTCAATGGATATTTCCAAATGAGCAGTGACTCCTTCAAAGTAACCATCATGGCTAGGGACACGATAATTCTAATGACGCTATTCTTGTCCACACCATTTTAAACACTTATTTTGCCATTATTGAAGTCACTGTATTATTTTGCCAGTGCTCAATGACATTTATTCAACATTTATTTAGTCTCTACTTCTTGTTAGTCACTGTAGTAGGCAGTGAGGATAAAATTCAAACATGACACCCCAACTCTCTGTTTTTTCAGAATTTTTAAGCAAATAGATTATATTCTGGTGGTGTTAAGTATGGAGAAGAAAGAGATAGTAACTTGGGAACTGGACTTTTTTTTTTTTGAGTTGGAGTCTCACTCTGTCGCCCAGACTGGAGTGCAGTGGCCATTCCCGGTCACCGCAGCCTCGACCTGCTGGGCTCCGGCGATCCTTCCGCCTCAGCCTTCCAAGTAGCTATTTTAAAAAGAGAAGTCAGGGCATGACTTTCTGAGGGGGTGGTCTTTAAAGAAAAGGAGCAAGTTACCTTAAGACATGGGAAGAATTATCTAGGACCCTTCTGGGAAACAAAGCTTGCTTTGTGGGTAAATAGAAAGCCACTCTGAAATGTTCCGAGAGGAGTAATTTAATTTGGTAAAACTCTGAAGGTGGATTTGATTTAAGTGGGTGAATGTGGTGAGTGATTCAACTGAGACTTGGATTTTATGATAAAAATTGAGTTTTGTAGTTTGAGGAGTGAGGACTAATTTCTAAAAGTTGATTTCCAAAACTGCGTTAGCAGCAGAGACCTTAGATTTCCCTTACTAGCCTCATCACAACTAAGTTCTTACCAAGAATAAATATCGTATTAACAATGACTATATATATAAGAGGGCAGTTAGGTGTGTAAACAACTTAGTATGTCTAAAAATTGAACATGAGTGATTTTAAGTAGATAGCATAATTACTTTTTTTTTCCTTTTGGGAAGGTTAAATATGATTGATTTTTTAAAACTTTTTTCATAAAAACTGTACTAGTATACTTGAGTGTATACAGTTGTCCAAATGATCACATACTCAAACTTAGAGAGGTCCATAGTAATGCAATCTCCTTGAACTCTAAAAAGAGAAGTGGGTTCTGGTTCACTATGGGAACTTTAAACTAGCTAACACAGACATATGGAAACATAGTATCCATACACATTTTTTCCCCTTTTCATTTGCTTCACCACTCAGACTTTGAGTGTCTTCCCGTAAATTTGTCTGTGACTCAGCTTTAGGTTCAGATGACTTCATGCTTCCATCTAATCAAGGGAAGGGAACACGATTATTTAACAAATCCATGATCCCCAGTTAGGATGCCAGAAGGCTCAAAGAGGGCTAATCTTGTGGCTTGACATTTTTCATCTTTATTTTTCCTTAAAAAAAAAAAATTTCTTTTATCCCTTGAGGGTATTTCTGTGTCCATTCGCTTTGACAGCTCATAAAAGACCGTTCAAGAGCCTAGCTCAGTAGTCTTGTGTGGAGCAAAACTAGCCCAGTTCTACTTCTCTCTCTTCCACCTAGTAAAAATGCTAATGTTTGCAAGGTTCGTTCTTTCCACTTTTATGATCTCATTTGAATTCTCATAATCTCACTGTTATCAAAACAATTCAGGCACTAGGGCTATAATCTTTAGGGTGTAAAAGTGGAAGAGTACAGAGCTTTATGTCTATCCTATGGTCACTTAGCAAGGATAGCGGAAGTCAAACCACAGTCTGGACCCAATGAAATCTAGTACATTCAAATATATCTCAATGTCTCTGTAGAAAACTTACAATACTTACCAGATATATTCTTCCCCACCCCCAATCAAGTATTAGACAGTTACAGTTTAAGCATTTGTAACATTTGCAACACTTAAGCATTAAGCTCTTATAGTATATTTGTTATCTATAATGGCAATTTGTGTGGTTAATGGAGAATTCTAGAAAACGAAGTTTACAAGTTGTCATAAATTATAGTCCTTCTTTCTCTTCTATAGACCATTTACAGAAGGGAACTCTACGGTTTATATTTGAAAATGACACTGAAAGCAGCAGTCAGATAAATTTACCTGAATTCCTAGTTTAATATCAATAGTGACAGTCATAGCTCGAAGCTTATATTTCCTCTTGAATAAAAGCAGGGTGATACATGGAGAAAGGATCCTAATAACTACACACACACACACACACACACACACACACACACACACACA
>NW_007232164.1:0-27851 GCF_000164805.1 Carlito syrichta | reverse complement strand
CTTATCAAAAGAAGACGTACGAGCAACTAACAGACACATGAAAAAATGCTCAGCCTCACTAATCATCAAAGAAATGTAAATCAAAACCACATTGAGATACCCACCTACCTCCAGTCAGAATGGTCATCATTAATAACTCAAAAAACAACAGATGTTGGAGAGGATGTGGAGAAAAGGGAACTCTTCTGCACTGTTGGTGGGAGTGTAAACTAGTACAATCTCCATGGAAAACAGTGTGGCAATTTCTAAAAGATCTAAAAATTGACCTTTCATACACCCCAGTAATCCCCCTTCTGGGAATATACCCGGAGGAACTCAAATCATTCTATAAAAAAGATACCTGCACACATATGTTTATTGCAGCACTATTCAATGTAGAAAAAAAAATGGAACCAACCGTGCTGCCCATCGAAACTAGACTGGATAAGAAAAAAATGTGGTAGTTGTTCAAGGTCCACTTATGAGTGAGAACATGTGATACTCAGCTCTTTGTTTCTGTGAGAGATCACTCAGTATTATAGACTCTAATTCTATCCACGTTGCTGCGAAGTTCATGAACATTTGTATACCTAACCCTGAATTGTACCCCACAATTTCAAAATAAAAATTAAAAGAGAAAAAACGGAAAAAAAATGTGGTACATGTACATAATGGAATATTACACAGCCATAAAGAAGGACAAAATCATAGACTTCACAGCAACTTGGATAGATTTAGAGTCTATCATACTCAGTAATCTATCACAGAAACAAAGAACTGACTACCACATATTCTCACTTCTAAGTGGACCCTGAACATTTATCATAATACTACGAGAAAAAGATTGGCATTAGTGGGATACTGCCAGGGGAGGGAGGGGCACATAACATCAATAAGGGTACCTGATCCTAAGCCAGGCAACATGAAGACCAATGGGTGGCTCAAACTTCACCTGTATGTTGATCACTTATGTACCTCACCTTGAATTGTACCCTGCAACTTTAAAATAAAATTTTTAAAAAATATATTAATACAACTCATAGCAGAAGAGGCAGCAAATTCAAGTTCCTAAATATATTAGTAGTACTCATCATTTTCCTTTCCTCTTTACCATTATCACTGAAAGCTAAAAATCTGTGAAACAGGGAAGTTAACATTATACAAAACTATCTTGAACTACAATTTCACAGAAATTTTTTTCAAAGGAGTTCTTACCTTTAACTTCCAACCAACCAAATTCACATGTATCCTGATTCCCTAACCTACCACCTACTTTCAGTTCTTACCCTAAATAATATCTCAGCAGCATTTGACCCTACTGAACACTTCCTTTTTTTCTTAAAGCCATTTATTCCATTGATTACATAATACCACTCACAGCTAATTTCCTTCTACCCCTCTGGGTTATGCCTTCTTATTTTTTTCTATAGGTTGAACTTCTAACCATCCTTCAATTGTTGGTGGTTCACAGGGCTCATTCCTTATCCCACTTCTCTCCAGTCTTTCAAAAATAGTTGTTGAGAAGCCACTACAAGATTCTAGATAATTGTGCTATCAGAAAGTAAATGAAAAATGCTTGCTCTCCAGGAGGATACAATGTATAAAGAACAGTGAGATAAGCCGGGCTCGGTGGCTCAGCCTGTAATCCCGCGCCTTTGGGAGGCTGAGGTGAGTGGATTACCTGAGCCTGCGGGTTAAGCTCTGTAGTCAGATTGTCAAGATTGAATCCTGGCTCCACCACTTACTTGCCATTTGGTTTTGAACATAACCTCCTTAAGTCCTAGCTTTCTTATCTGTAAAATGAAGACAACTCTTCTAGAGGTATTAGTGCCCAAAGGATATTATCACCATCAATGTTAGCATCAGAATTACTACTAGTAGTAGCAGCAGAACTAATTCCTTAAAGAGCCTCCTAACTTGTTTCCCTTCTAGCCTTACTCTTCTCTGACCTACCCAACACTGTAGTCCAAATAATCTTTGAACTTCAAAGATCTGAACACAACAATGATCCTAAGTATCTCTCCACTGCCTTCAGCACAGAGTTCAAATACATTAGCATGGCAAAACTTCAGTTTACTTTTTTCACAATAAAAAAGTCTCAATAGAAGATTTGAAAGTTATGAAAAAGCTGCCTTTTTGTTTCCTTTTAAGTACTTATATCATTATCATGGCCAAAATGTTAAATGTTCTTTGATTTCTTTTGAGTTGGAGTCTCACTCTGTCATCCAGACTGGAGTGCAGTGGCCGCTCCCGGCCACCGCAGCCTCGACCTGCTGGGCTCCGGTGATCCTTCCGCCTCAGCCTTCCAAGTAGCTGGAACTACAGGTGTGCACTACCACGCCTGGCTAATTTTTTTTTTTTTTTTTTTTTTTATTGTAGAGATGAGGTCTCTCCAAGTTGCCCAGGCGGGTCTCGAACCCGTGGGCTCATCCACTCACCTCAGCCTCACAAAGTGCGGGATTACAGGCTGAGCCACTGAGCCCAGCTTGTTCTTTGATTTAATTGATAATCATAGTGTGATATAACACAAAATAAGCATTGTGAGAAATTATGTGGCAATAGAAACCACTAATAAATGAATTTATGTTATTCTGTTTAGGTTTTTGTCACATTTTCTCTTCCTATGAAACAAACACAAAACACTGATTGTTATGTGTGTGTTTTTATGTAGTTTTGTATATGTGCACACACACGTGTCTGTAGGTGAACTGGGTTTACCAAGAGCATCCTAATAGATGATAAATGTAAGGCATCCCTAAAAAATAATAATAGTACAATAAAATCTTAGAGGCTACTATAGTGTGAGAAGCCATTTGTGTGATTTTCTAAACAGCCATATCTGTCATCAAGAAGTAAAAAATTATCTACTCACTCTAGCAATTTATCTATCTATCTAACAATTACTAGTGTAAAAACTATAATGGCATTTGTGAAATACAAATACCAAGGCTGAGCAAATTTATAATTATAGGACAATTGACAGTAAAGAAGATATACTAAAATAAAGTATGTGTTCCTTAAGCTTTCTGATTACTGAGAAGCCTCTCAAAACAAATATATTACATTATTTAAGGACTAAGCCATATTTTACTCACTGACCATTAATAACTTTTAGGATGTATATATATACTCAAAATGCAATTAAACAATTGATAACTGTGGTTTAGACAATTATGAGAATTAAATGCTAATGATGTTATAATGTCAAAGAAATATGCTGTCTATTAATTAGTTATCAAAAAGCTAGTAATATGCAGCTTAGTTTCAATTTTTGATTTAATATCATCACTTTATGTTAAATGTAATATATATGTAAATTTAGACAATGTAAAATTAAGCAAAATTATCTTAACTTTTATCTTAAAAATACAAATGCTTTATTTTTAATATAAGGCCTTATGTTTTTAAAAAGTCAAAACGTAATACTGATATATGTGTGTATATATGAACATATATGTGTATACTACTGACATTTGTTTAAGAAAGAATTCTGGTAAAGTTGTATGTTATCAGAATTTCTTAAGAGAGACAAAGAACATTTTAAAATTTGATTATTTAACCATTAAACATAGTACATGCCTCTTACAAAAAAATGTCAAAACTGAAAGCAAAGAGCTTGTTTAATTTTTTAATAAAGTTGTAATCCATTTTACCATTATAATTTTTAACAATATATCACATACAATTTATTCTAGCATTTTCCATTTCATATGATGAAAACTTTTATGGTATTTTATGTGCTCTAAGACAAATAAAAATGAACTAAACTAAAAAAGTCTAAAACTGTGCTTATGATATCTATTACTATATAATGTAAATAATATACAGTATAAAGCAAGGGTAAGAAGACACACAATGCATTATATGAAAATGTCAGCATATAACTACCCATCTATAGGTACAGAATCCCAATGGGCACTTCCTTAAATATGACCAATTAATAAAAATAATTAAAAAAATCAGGAGACAAAGCAGTTTTGTTATGACAGCCAAGTAATGATTTTGCTTATAAAGTAGTAAAGGTATTTTACATTTGACAGAGAATAAGTATTGATTGGATACTTGGTTGGATATAAAATATTACAAAACATAATATCTATTTGATGACATCCTTATATTATTGTAAATCATAATTGGACATTTATTACTTGATACTTCTCTATAAGTCCAATCCTTTCACAAGAAAAACAGAAAAAAATGTTATATTCAAACTGGTGTCTGAGAAAGGGATACTCATAAAACATGTAGAAGACTTACCTGTCTAGCCAGGCAAGTAGACTCTTGGCTGCTCCAATCAGATCCACAACCGAGGTTAGAAAGTCATTTGGCAATTTTCGGCTGGTCCTTCCATCATAATGTCCACTCCTTCTCCTCCCTGTTATAAAATTCTGTAGATTTTTGGCAGATGCATTCAACTTATGAGAAAGGGTTTTTAGATTTTCTGTTTCCAAGCCATAATTCTGCATTATAAAAGAAAGAACGAACAAATATACTTAAAATCAGTATTTTATTCATTCAATATTCACTGAGTACTTTACTACCCACAGGCAATGGGACTGGTGTTAGAATGAGAATTTGGGGAAATGTCAGACATAGAAATTACAATAAAATGTGTTAAGTACTAACATGAACATGAAAAGATGATGGCATTATATCTTGGAACTACGCCACCCAAGACAGCCAGATTGTTAAAGACTCTTAAGTTAATTATTTTAAAAATCAAAACCTAAGTTCATTTATTTGTGAAATTAAGTATTATCAACAACTATTTCTGAGTATATATTCAATTAGCATATACATGGTCATGAATGCAAGTACTGGGAACAATTCTGCGTCTTCAAAGTGAGAAAAATAAACACAAGATGGCAATAAAATGAAAAAGCAAAATATAAATTGTATATAATTTTTTCTATGTCCTTTATCTAATAACTCATAAAAAGTTTCTTTTATAATATGATATTAGAAAAACTCTACTTTCTCATGGGAACTAATACACTTTTTCCTTTGTGTAATACAAGTTATGAAACTAAATTTATTCTTCTTTTTGTCCTGGCTGCATTAGCTCACAGTTAAATATGAAGGAAACCAAAAGCAATCATAGTGACTTTTTGCTTTCTTCTTTTCCTTGTTCTCACTTTTCAATTTTTAGTAATATTCATTAATTTACTCTAAATATTTTATATGTTACATATTATTGCAGAAAGGGTTAATATGAATAAATATAAATAGAAAAAGCCTTCTTATTATCTTGAAATAGAAAAAGACTATAGGATCTCCCTAAATAAACTTTAGGTAAAGTTTTCATAACTTACAATTAAAATTTAAAGCAGTTAATTGTGAGTTTTAAAACACCCTGAGAAGGGCTGGTTAACCTTTTTAAAGCATAATCTTGATCAAACCATTTAACAGCACATACATTACTGTTTTGTGTAAAATTAAAAGTATTATCTCCTTATAGAAAATTATAAAACCCAAAGAATATAAGAATTTACTTGTGCCTAGGAGGCTAAGTTTTACTTAATCTTCCTTTCACAGTTGAGGAAACTGAGGTACAGGGAGATTTTTTAAAAGTTTGCTTAAAGAGCTCAATATTTAGACCAGAGATAGTTCAGAATGGGACTGCAAGTAACCAGGCCATCTGTGAGGAGATGCCTCTATCATCTTCTTTAGCATCAATATCTTCTACTTTCAGAAGCATGGTAGCAAAACTTGAAGCAAAATGGAAGACAAAGAGTAAAAAAGTAAATGGTACAATAAACTTAGCTGCATTATTAAGTCAACAACCTACTTTATAGAAAATTGAGGGACTTTTTTCCCTATTGTAATATAAGAAAAGAGATCTTAGTGGAGAAAAAAGGAGGGAACAGAGGAAGGTTTTTACACATAAACATTGAATATCAAGTTATGTCATATATGTTTGTTGTTGTTGTTGTTGTTGTTATTTTGAGTTGGAGTCTCACTCTGTCGTCCAGACTTGAGTGCAATAGCCGCTCCCAGCCACTGCAGCCTCGACCTGCTGGGCTCCAGTGATCCTTCTGTCTCAGCCTTCCAAGTAGCCGGAATTACAGGCACGAATTACCACGCCCAGCTAATTTTTTGATTTATTGTAGAGATGAGGTCTAGCCAGGTTGCCCAGGCGTGTCTCGAACCCACAGGCTCAGGCAATCCACTCACCTTGGCCTCCCAAAGTGTGGGATTACAGGCTGAGCCACCGAGCCCAGCCTTATGTCATATATGTTACCACTAAATATTTAATGGTGATAGAAGTCTGCTTGTTCTTTGCTGAGAATTTACATTTTTATTAAAAGAGCACTCTTTTTTGGAGTTACAGGTTTGTTTCCTAAAATAACATAGTATATTAAATATTCACTGCTTACTTTGAACTGCAATATTTTTCTCTCAAGTTAAAAGGCTTGACTTGTGCAAATAAACCAACATTCTATTCAAATTCTATTGCATATGAGTATGGATTATTTATGAAACATTTGGGAGATTCTGTCCAGCTTGTCACTATATCATAAATGAAATCCTCTTATAAGTTTATGAAAGGTATTCTCTAATGACTAGGTAGGAACAATTTATAAATATACCAACAAACTATAAATGATACTTCTGAAGTGCTTATAAGTATTTTCAGAAGTTTTTTCTTACGTCAAAGCAGTTTTCCTGAAGTACAAAGTGTTTTCATTTTTCGTATTAATGTAATGAGAAAACATTTGTGTATAAACAAATTATAACAATTTCTTAGAGCAGCTCAAATTGTAATAGTTTATTAGAAAGAAACCTAATTACTCAACCTGATAACAGATCTTTTACTCTGTAGCCATTAGCCTGCATAAAAGATTAACTTAGGGCTAGACTCAGTGACTCACGCCTGTAATTCCAGTGCTTTGGGAGGCTAAAGCAGGAGGATCACTTGAGCCAGGGAGTTGGAGACCAACCTGGGCAACAGCAAGATCTTATCTCCAAAAGATTAAAAAAAAAATTAAAAATTAGCCAGGTGTGGTGGTTTATGCCTGTAGTCTTAGTTATACAAGAAGACCACTTGAGCCTAGAAATTTGAGGCTGTAGTGATCTATGATCGTGCCACTACACATGCCTGGGTGACAAGGATTAATTTAATTTTTTTTTGAGTTGGAGTCTCACTCTGTCGCCCAGACTGGAGTGCAGTGGCCGCTCCCGACCACCGCAGCCTCGATCTGCTGGGCTCCAGCGATCCTTCCACCTCAGCCTTCTAAGTAGCTGGAACTACAGGCGCACGCTACCATGCCCAGCTAATTTTTGATTTATTGTAGAGTTGAGGTCTCGCCCAGTTGCCCAGGCGGGTCTCAAACTTGCAGGCTCAGGCAATCCACTCACCTCAGTCTCCCAAAGCATGGGATTATAGGCTGAGCCACCGAGTCCAGTTTTAATTTTTCATATCTATATAATATTGGCATCTCAAATTATTTATTAGAAAATATAAAAATGATTTTTAAATAATACTAATCTTCTTATAGACAAAAATCTGACGACAAAGTAAAAATACTTTGAAAGCTTCAAATTTAATATCTAAATGTATCATTCTTGACTTAAGAATTAAGCAATAGAAAAGTCTTCTGGACAAAATCCTGAAAAGGACTCCTAATTTAGAAACCGCCTAAAAATATAACCTATGTGGAACAGAGGTGAAAAATGTAAAGGACAGAGAAATGCAGTAACAACAGGAGACAAGCGATATGTAGTAGAAAATGGAGAAGGAAGTTCTTAAAACTTTTCCTAATTTATGACTATAACTGGTTACACTGATAATGCAAAAGCATTTTTAAAAAAAATCTTGAAAAGTATAAAAATAGGTTAGAAGCTCATCTGTATATAAAGGCATTTATGTGCTACTATTTTAACCAAAGGGATGGATAAATTGATCTCTCAAGTCATCACAATTCTCAATACTAAGTAACTCAAAAACAATTACTACCAACACAGATATCTTCTGGCTATTTCTTTTATGAAAGTGAATGATTTGTTTCAACTTGCTAAGTCACCAGAAAATCACACACCCTTACCTACTATTTAAAGAACTGACAAATAAATAAAATGCTATCTTGCTTTTGGTCAGGGGTTTGAAGATAAGAAGTACTGCCTTAACTTTTTTAAAAAGCGGATTTATTTATCACAGATTTTCTTTTTACTGGATATGTATGAGAAAACTAGGTATTACTACTGGCATAAAAAGTTACCTGAAGGAAACAAAAACATGGATGAGAAATAAACTTAGTTGCTTTCTTTGTCCTATATGTTACCTGTCTGTTCATGTACTTGGCCATTAATGTGTGCCAGGAACTAACCAGTCATGACTCAGAACTGATTCAATACAGACAGTCAAATCTTAATGAATTGGTGCTAAGTTCATACTGGTCTTCAGTTTCAATGATGTGCATGCAAAAGCATTTGAAAGAAAGAAATGAAGAAACACATTTAACATTTTACAAAATCAAGTTGGCTATATCCTCACTAGTGCAAATTCTCACTAAACACTTAACTAAAAATATTCAATATTTGCACTACATATCTTACAATGTCAATGCCATTTTATTCAGAGTTATTTTTTTTTTTATTTTTTAGTTGGAGTCTCACTCTGTCACCCAGGCTGTAGTGCAGTGGCACAATCACGGCTACCCCAGCATCAGGTTGCTGGGCTCAAGTGATCCTTCCACCTCAGCCTTCCAAGTAGCCAGAACTACAGGCGTGTTCTACCATGCCCAGCTAATTTTTTATTTAGTGTAGAGATGGGGTATTGCCAAGGTGCCCAGGCCGGTCACGAACTCATGGGTGCAGGTAGTCCCATTACCTTGGCATCCCAAAGTGCTAGGATTACAGGTTGAGTCACCAAGCCCCGCCTATTCAGAATTCTTAATTTGAATGTGTCACGTAGCTGGTATTTAGGTTTATAAAACTTTGCTTTATAAATATGAGTGAGTCCTAAAAGGCATCCTTTAATGAATTTTTATAGAAAATAATTTATTTAGCCGGGCTCGGTGGCTCAACCTGTAAACCCGCGCCTTTGGGAGGCTGAGGTGAGTGGATTGCCTGAGCCCACGGGTTCGAGACCCGCCTGGGCAGGCGAGACGTCATCTCTACAATAAATCAAAAAATTAGCTGGGCGTGGTAGCGCACGCCTGTAATTCCGGCTACTTGGAAGGCTGAGGCGGAAGGATCACCGGAGCCCAGCAGGTCGAGGCTGCGGTGTCTTGGGAGCGGCCTCTGCACTCCAGTCTGGGCGACAGAGTGAGACTCCAACTCAAAAAAAAAAAAAAAAAGAAGAAGAAAATAATTTATTTAAAGATGGATAAGCCAAACAATTATGTTGCAAAGAAACAAATCCCAGCAATTATAAACATCAAATTGTTTTGTTAAGAAACATAAATGTTATTACATTTTATTATAAAAGCCAATGGGACAAGCAAGGAAAAAATACCTGACTGAAAACAGTTTCTAAAGTAAAAATACTTTGAAGGTTTCAAATTTAAGGTCTAAATTTATCATTCTTGACTTAAGAATTAGGCAATAGAAAAGTCTTCTGGACAAAATCCAGACAGATACCCTGAGAAGGACTCCTAACTTAGAAACCACCTAAAAATATATCCTATGTGGAACAGAGGTGAAAAATGTAAAGGACAGAGGAATGCAGTAACAACAAGAGACAAAAGATACGTAGTAGAGGATGGAGAAGGAAGTTCTTGTTGCATGAATGAAAAAGTGATGAAACAAACCTTTTATTTTCATTCGCTCTAATAACATTTGTTCCCCATCAGAGTTAACTTCAAGATAAGGTAGATGAAAATATAGTATAGCTTAAAAGAAATAAAAAGATTTTGGTAATTTTTTTCTCTCCCCAGTATACTAAGAGCTGAAACTTCAGCGCCAAAGGCTGTATAGGCAAGAGACAAAATTCAGTTTTTTGGAGAAGGGAGAGAGTTTAATTTAGAAAGATAACATTAATTTGCTTTTTATTTACTACAAAACAACTGTTGCATAAATAGAAGATACCTGTACTTCTAACTTGCTGATGTATAGCCATTATAAAAGAGTGTAAAGCAAAAACAGAAAACTGAATGCCACACGAACAATGATCATAATACTATAAAAAAAAGAGGATTGGCAGTAGTGGGAAACTGCCAGGGAAGGAGGGGTGGGATTGGTAGCAGTGAGAAACTACACCTCATCAACAAGGTACCTACATAATGAACATTCGTATACCTAACCCTGAATTGTTCTCTACATCTTTATAATAAAAAAATGTTTAAAAGAGTGAAAAGGAAGTTTAATATTTGTTCCCTTTGTGACCAAATGACTGTGGAATAAATACATTAAAAGGAATTAATGTTTTTTATTTATTCTTTTGTTTTTCTGTTAACAGCTCCATGGATCAAATTTAGCAATAGTTTAGACATATGTCTCTGTTTCCATGATTTTCAGTAGGTTTAGGTCAGCAGAGCCTTGTTTATGGGCCAAACTCCAAAGTCTACAGGTCTAGACTATTTGGATTTAACACTGTCAATCATTAATCTTCTTTCCTTCCTCAAACAGGCAGTGTGAAGAATCCTGCTTATGAGACATACACCCAGTTCTTGAAGCTCTAACACATCCAACTCTTACTGTTATAAAAAAATGTTACAAACAGTTCCCAAGCCCATCTCCAAGCAACTTCTACTGTACCTTCATTACTCTAGGAGGAACTCTGACTTGATTTGGGGGACTGCTATGTTAAAAATACTGTGGGCTCCCTTACCTTACCCTGAGTACTATGTTTTACTTCAGGCATGATTTCTGTAATCTGATTCAGACAGAGTGCAAGTATATATTCTGATCTCAATTTTATTCATCTCAGGAATAGGTATATAAAAAGATCCCTAACTATCATGAGAAAAAGGTGATAGGTATCCTTCATCATAACTTTCAAAAACTGTTTATCAAACATACACTACTGCCAGGCATTTGTGCTACGCACTAGGGATTCAATAAGCATAGTTACTTTCCCCACATAGCTTATAGTTGAGTAGAAGAAAAAGACATGATAAATACCCATAAATATATCATTTCAAAATGTCATGAAAGTTAAGAGAGATAATAACAATGGGAGCTAATTTTAGACCAGGCAAGGGCAAGGAAATAATCAGCAATGTCTCTTTGAGGAAACAGCAGTGAAGGTAAAACTGAAGTATAAATGGGAGGTGCTATTCAACTGATCTGGTTTCAGATTCCACTTTTCTTTAGAAACTGTTTTCAGTCAGGTATTTTTTCCTTGCTTGTCCCATTGGCTTTCATAGTAAAATGTAATAACATTTATGTTTCTTTTTTTTTTGAGTTGGAGTCTCACTCTGTTACCCAGACTGGAGTGCAGTGGTCGCTCCCGGCCACCGCAGCCTCGACCTGCTGGGCTCCGGCGATCCTTCCTCCTCAGCCTTCCGAGTAGCCGGAATTACACGCATGCGCTACCACGCCCAGCTGATTTTTTTATTTATTGTAGAGATGAGGTCTCGCTGCCCAGGCGGGTCTTGAACCCGCGGGCTCAGGCAATCCACTCAGCCTCCCAAAGGCGCGGGATTACAGGCTGAGCCACGGAGCCCGGCTTCATTTATGTTTCTTAACAAAACAACACTCCTCTTTCTTTCTGCAACAACTTTGTCTTAGTTGTCATCGTGCTTTTCTGACTGACTACTTTATAAGTAAGTCTCCTCTTCTTTCCCAACCTGAGAGTCAACCTATAAGCTTTGTTTTTATATTCTACAGGTCCTCCTCGGATGATCTCTTCTCTTTCTCTGAATTGAATCCCTACATTCTTGAGATTCCCAAATCTAGATACCTTCAGTCACTTCTCAGCTTCAAATTCATATGTTTAACAGTCTGATGAGTCTTTCTTTCTTGATAACTCAGAAACACCTCAAATTCTTCAAATTCAAAACTCAATTTATATTCCCACCTAAATCTATTCTTGTAGTATTGCCTATCTTCTTTATTGCAATATCATCTATTCTATCTCTGTAGCTAGAAAAGATGGAATCTTTCTCAACTCCTTCCTTTATCTCATCCCTCTTATTCACCAAGTCTTCTCTATTTCTGTTGCACACTCTTAGTTCAGGCCCTACTCATTGTTTATGTAGATTTCAAATATCTCCTAATCGTTTTCACTGCCTTCAGTTTACGGTCACTCCATCCCAACTTTTCACTAAAATTACTTACCATTTTAAAATAAGTATTTGATCATTCTTGGATGGTTTTCCAATGCCCACACTAGGAAGTACAAATATCTTATTATGTTAAAGTACTTTATAGTTTGGCTCAATTCTATTGTTTAAAGCCTAATTTCATGACACTGTTTCCCACCTACTTTTGTTATCCCAAATAGCTTACCATTTTTAAAACACACTATACATACTCTTTATTCCATGTGCTTTTGTATATGTTGCTTTTATCTATCTAG
This sequence comes from Carlito syrichta, assembly GCF_000164805.1. Classification (NCBI taxonomy): domain Eukaryota; kingdom Metazoa; phylum Chordata; class Mammalia; order Primates; family Tarsiidae; genus Carlito; species Carlito syrichta. Next base: position 15,409 of record NW_007232164.1, on the reverse strand, counting down.
AAAGCCCTTCTTCCTCTTCTTCCACCTACTAAACACATGCTCATCCTCCATTAGGCTGCTTAAATAACACCCCTTTTGTAATATGAACTCATCTATCTTAGTCAATGCTACTTATTTTCTCTTCTATGCTCTCATAATATATTATTATTTTAATAATTACACTACAGTATTGTGATTGATTATTTGTATGTCACTCTCCCCCAGTAACTCTTTCAAGAGGGCAGGAACTAAGTCTTATTCATATCTGACAACACAGTACTGAATGTATCAATTGATTCTTGGATTAGATATTGTTTAAGTATCTACTCATTTCTTATTAATCATCATCTCAATAAGGTACTATTTATTGAATGACTACTTTGACGGGCACTGAGTTAGGCACTGTACAAATGCTACCTCATTTATTTTTCACACCACCACCAAGAGGTAGTTGTTGTTATCACCATTTTAAATAAAATAAAGCTATAGTGAAATTACTTGCCTACAAGTGTCAATAATTAAGTGAGCCAAGATTCAAACTCAGTTTATCATATTACATAGTTCACTTATTTCCTCTTTGCAGTCCTGTTTCTCCCCCACAAATAATTGGAAGAATTTTAAACCAATAGGATATTTTACCCAACATGGAAAAAAAAATATATGTTCTTCCCAGAATATTTAATGTACTACCAGAATCTTGCAGGAAGATTATTCTGGCATTGATTTTTCTTGTCTGCATTGCTCTTTAACATAAAAGTAGCCATATAATGCACAATATTTAATTTTCACTAGGTGTATATATAAATAACACTAAAATAATTTGATTGTTTTAAGGATGATTATTGTAAAACAGAATTATTTGTATTTGTGATACTAAGTTAAAACTTTTAGAAGAGGATGGACTTTATAACTGATTGTATACAGTGGTCTATCCCAAATGCTGCTATGAACATTTCCTTTGTAAACTCTAACTTAACTTTTACAAGTGGCTTAAGTGCAATGTCACTAGTTCAGTTATAAACCTCTAATTTGTTATCTGGCACTAATAAATTCAAGAAAAAGGAAAATACTACATCTAGTTTGTTGAGAATTAGAAGTTTCTTTTTTCTCTTTTAAGTTAGCAAAGGAAGAGATGAAAAAGGAGAAAAAGAACAAAAGAAAAAAACAAGAAGTTTCCCTTTCTACCAGTTTTATTTCCTTACCAGTGCACACAGAAGGTCAACTGCTTCCAATATCAGTTCCTGATGGCCAATGCGGCTGACACCTAGATCTTCTAGCTCCTGATGGGTAATGCGCAGCAGCTGGTCTCCACTGATCTTCTCCCTTTCGAAGTTTTTAATATACTGCTGCAAACAGTCATCAAGACCTACAAAATAAAAGTATAGAAGACCAGAATGAAAAAAAGAAAGGGTCGAACCAAACAAATGTGGAGGTGGAAGAAGTAAGCATTAACTCTACCACATCAAAAGTAAAGTCCATTTACTCTTTCTTAAACTATACATGGAGTACAGGAAAAAAAAAATCACTTAATCACACTCATAGTTGTTAGGTTCCTATTTAAATTTTTCTCAACAATTATTGGAAATCTTTACCTCTCTTCTCAGCAGTTCTCCTTGATGCATATTTCATAAAGTATGCTAACAGGTAGGTTCCCATACTTTCAAATTTATCTGCATTACATTCCTCCTTTCTCCTTTAAGTCCACTTTAGAGGGAGGGGTATCCTTCTCCTATACAAGGCTAATCTATCTTTATAGTCTAGAATCTCATCTTCTACCACCTTAACACTACTTCAATAATTAAAAAATTAAATGCTCGCTTTGGTTCAACCACTTCCTTCCTATTCACTGACTCCTATATGTTCAAAAACTTTTTGATTTCTTTGATTTTGGGTTTCCCACTAGTCTGTCATCCTCTTTAGATACAAGCCTCTACCTTTATTTCCTCACCTGAAATGCATTCCTTAATCCATTATCATTTGGATTTTACTTAAAAAAAAAAGTAGAAATCCACACTGGATGTTATACTCTTGAAATCATCGTTTTCAGTATTACCCAGGGACATCTATAAGTGATGGGCTAGGTTATGGATTGAGTCAGCTTCAATCACCTATGAATAGGTCAAATACAAATGATGAACCAGACTAGTAAAAGCAACTCTCCAGAATTTTAAGTCAGGAATATCAATAAAATGAGGCAATTATCTAAAATTAGGCAGTCTCAATTATATCAAGGAGGAAGACGAGAGGTCATAATGGGCTACATTCTAGCTGAAATTATGAGGGAGCAGAAATTATAAGCAAATAGAAAATACAGAGATGGGGTCATAACAGATGTGCAAAAGGAAGCAAAGTCCCGTAACAGATAGATTATGTAGCCATTGAGAGAGAAAAGAGTCAGTCCTAAAAGCAGTCTGGATCCTGAAAGGGTCTAGTATACGGCCACAGATGTCCTTACTATATTCTCAAACTTCTTTAAAGTATTTTGAGTTACTTTGTAGCTTCTCTAGACTATCTTCATATTCTTTCATTCCCCATTGTTATGTATATATCAATGAGGTCTGAAATATTCTAACTGAATATAGCAACATGAAAGTTACCAATGACATTCATGAAAGTTGTTTTCCCCATGATGGCAATGATGGCAACAAACCAGCAGTGATGGGTTGAGGAGTCTTCAAAGCAGTTAGGTTACAGAGAAAAGAGCAATAAGAGGATACCTGGAGAATATGGGATTGAGAGAGTTTTTCTTTCTTAAAGATGTTAGAGACTTGAAGCTATTTAAATGTGAATAAGATCCAATTCTACTGAAAAGGAAGGCAAGGAGGAGATGGGTGTAGATGTGGGCAGACTTATAGATTGTGAGTAAAATAAGAGATTTCCTTCATAATGACTTTAAGGCAACCTTAAGGATCTGTGTGAGGGCCCAGTGAGCTACTTGTAAAGAAAATAAACATATAAATTGTGTTACAAATGTGTGCTGAATACCTAAATAGAATTGGTACTAATTACAGTGTCAAACTAAACCAGATTTACATTTTAAAGGAAGGGCTCTGAGGTCAGGAACAAGAAAAAACATGAAAGAATTGTCAGACACTGCCCTGGATGCCAGAGACAAAAGAGAAAATAAGACACAGACTTCAAATAATGTACTACTTAGAAACAGAGCTAGGCATACAAAATGATCAGCATACAAAATGATCATTATAATTTGATGTATTGAGGGGAGTAGTGATGCCAGTTAAAAAACATGAGTGGGTGGGATCTTCTGAAAAGAATATACAACCAGCCCTTCATATCTATGGATTCTATATCAACAAATTCAACTAACCATGAATCGAAAATATTTTTAAAAGAAAAACCAATAAAATAATGCAACAATAAAAATAACACAAATAAAAACAATACAGTATAACAATGATTTATATAGCATTTATATTGTATTAAGTATTATAAGTTACCTAGAGATGATCTGACGTATATGGGAGGAATTCATAACTTATATGCAAATACTATGCCATTTTATACAAGGGACTTGAGCATCCACAGAGTTTACTATCTGTGGGGGTCCTGAAACCAATCTCCCTTCACTGTATAGAATGAAAGATATAGTGGGCCACTACACTTGAAAGATGGCCAGAGAAAGGGACGTACGTACGAAAACTAAAATGGATGGATCAGATAGGACCGAGGTAATAATAGGGTAAGATGACAGACAAGTGTTAAATGCAGCAGTGTCCCAATAAGAACTAAAAAAAAAAAAAGCTGTGACAACTAAGGGATTATAAGTGATTTTAATCAGAACAGTACCAGAATAACGAAAATAGAAGCCAGAGCATCAAGTTTAGGAAAGACTGCGAAATGAGAAAGTGGAGGCTTTGTATGTAGAATATTCCTTTAGAAGATTGTATCATAATGGTAAAGATGGGAAGTAAGTAGAATGGTGTCAAGTAGGGTCAAAGGGACTATGGTTATACCAATTTTAAAGATGAAAACATTAAATCTCAGCAAGACTGGGTAACTCCCTAAGTGTACCCAATAAGAAACTGACAGGCACAGAAAGAACTAAAACCTAGTCCCAGAGGATTTAAAATCTAATCTGTTTGGACTACATCAGAACATCTCAAGATTAAATAAATAAATAAATAAATAAATAAAACCAGATCTCAACAATATAGTGGATTTATACTCTTGCAAAAAGAAAGGGGTAAATGGAGACAGAAACTTACAGTGATTAATACAAAGGAAGGATAACACAGGACAGTGGATAGTTAAATCACACTCTTGATGATTTTTTGATCTACATGAAAAACAAATTAAAACTACCAAGGACTAAATTCCATGCTACCATACCCTGATAAATAGAATACTGTGTAGAGAAGGCAGTTGGCACCCAATCTGAAGCTGCATTTAAACCAATGAAAAAGGAAACATTGCAAACAGCTTTTGGATAACACCGAAACCAATACAATACATGATGACCTCAGAAACTCCTGTTTCTTATGTTCTCCAATGCAATCCTTCACAGTCATCCTCCTACAAGCATAATTTGTTTTCACAGGAATTCTCAAGGAAATCAAATAAAACCAAAAAAGGAATAATTTCTTCTGAGTCTGTTTTTGCTTACTGTGTCCTAATTTATTTTGAAAAGGCTAAGCTTCTGATAGTTTTCTATTATTTCTAAATAGAAGAGCTGATACTAAGTAATAGTAATTATTTTCTTTATGCTTTGTGCTTATGTGTGCCAAGCATTGTTAAGCACTGCACAAATATTTTCTCGTTTAACCCTTAGACCAATCTTATGGATTGCATATAATTATCTTGATTTTATAGATAAGAAAACTGAAATTTAGAGACAATGTCCAGTATCCCACAGCTTATAAACAGTAAGACAAGGTTTAAATCCATGTCCACATGACTCCAAATCCCTGCTCTTAAAGACTATACTGAATTAGTAGTGTGTGGGGAATAGAAAGAATTGTTTCTAGACCTCTAGACTTATCATTTAGATCACACTAAAAGTTAAAAATATAAAAATATTTTTCCATTTAAAACTTTAAAGACATTGTTTAAAACACATTTATTTCAATTATGCTTTGTATCAGAAGGCATTTAAATATATTGTTCACACACATACAATTCAGAAGGGCAATGCAAGGTAAAAGTAGATGAGAAAAATATGGTTAGGAGAAAACATGGTTAGTCATTAAAATGGGAGCCAAAATCATGAAAATACCAAAAAAAAAAAAAAAATCATACAAATGCAGAATACTAAACTTGCTAAAATGTGGGAGGAACTGGAAGGTTGTCTGTAAACTGTCTAGCAGTGAACATTAAGAGGGAAACAGGATCAGATAGAGTTTAAAACATTAGATCACAGCAAGTCAGTTTCTCAGAGAAGCCGATTCATTCTTTAAAAAAACTGATACCTAATAATTGTACATATTTATGGAGTACATATGATATTTTGATACATTCATACAATGTGTAATAATCAAATCAAGGTAATTGGGATATTCATCACCCCAAATATGCTAATCCATTCTTTATACTAACAGAAATGCTTGGCATACAGATGTGATGTAATGAATACCACCTTTAATAAACACTTTTGATAAATATATTTACAAGTTCTTAATGAACTGTTTCTTATAATAGCCCTGAGATATATTTTTAAAGATATATATTGTATTGTAGACCAAATAATAGCTGGTTATCATGAAGACAGAAACATATTTATGGGCTTGAAAGATGTTAATCTATCATTAGAGCTTATAATTCCATGAAGAAAGTGTTTCTTTTATATAATGGTAACAAGTGAAAAGGTGAGCTCTATTTGTATCATCTTTGGAAAAGTAAAAGTTCATCAACAGATGCCTAAAATGATTTGGGAATACAAGTTTATATTCATTTAATATAATGACAATTTCAAATGAAATACTTCCATTGTCATACTTCCTATCTTGAAAAGCATATTTATAGATGTTGATTTTTTAAAAGTATAAATCACAGGCAATAAAAGAAAAAATAGATAAATCAGACCATCAAAATTTAAAACTTTTATACATCAAAGGACACTGTAAACAGAGAAAAGACAACTAATGGCATGGAAGAAAATATTTGCAAATCATATATCTGATAAAGGATTAATATCCAGAATATATAAAGAGCTCCTACAACTCAACAGCAACAACAAAACAGCTTGATTGAAAAACAGACAAAAGATTTAGACATTTCTCCAAAGAATACACACAGATAGCCAATAAGCACCTGAAAAGATTCTCAACATCACTATTCATCAAGGAAGTGCAAATCAAAATCACAAAGAGATATTATCTCAAAAACAAACACAAATTTGGTGAGGAGCTGGAGAAGTTGAAACACTCGTGCATTGCTGTGGGAATACAAAATGGTACAGCCACTGTGGAAAATGGTTTGGCAGACTCTCAACCAATCAATCAATAAAAATAGTCCTTGTGGGAGGAAAGGGCATCAGGAGTGGGGCTTGAGGGAGAAGACCAGGAAGAGGCTGACAGCTGAGGTCAAAATTTTAGTAATGAGAATGTTAAAAGATACCTGCACACATATGTTTATCGCAGCATTGTTCACAATAGCAAGATCATGGAATCAACCACGCTGTCCATCAAAAGAGGACTGGATTTAAAAAATGTGGTACATATACACAATGGAATATTATGCATAAAAAAGAAAAAAAATCATGAATTTTGCAGCAACCTGGATGGAATTGGAGTTTATAATACTGAGTGATCTCTCACAGAAACAAAGATCTGAGCATCACATGTTCTCACTCATAAGTGGACCTTGAACAACTATAAGAACAGGATTGACAGTGGCGGGAAACTATGGGTGGGCAGGAAGGGGAAGGAAGGTAGGATTCACAATAGTTGATATCTGTCTGGGGGTGGGGGGCACACCTCATCAACAAGGGTACCTGCACAATGCATATTTGTATACCTAACCCTTAACTGTACCCCACAATTTTAAAATAAAAAACATGTTTAAAAAAAGAGAGACCTTGAAGGCACAGGGAAGGAGGGTCAGAGTAACTGAGTTGTAAAGCTGTGCAGCAGCTGTTGATTGTGCTAAAACTATGGTTGGGCACTGTGGACTTAGGTGGGGCTGAGTTCTAAATAATAGTCCCAGTTCCAGGGGAATTTCACAAACACCATCTAGGCAGTGGGCTTTATAAGAGATCAGTATGGACCATGCTGTGGACAGGCTGGAATTTCTGATTGCAAAGTCAAGTCCAATGGAAAAAAACAAAAACAAAAACAAAACAGAAATGCCTTGTCTGCAGATACATGCTCGACAGGATTTCACAGAGCACCAGGAGAACCAGTGCAGCAGAATGAAACAGGCTGGCAAGGTCCCTCACAACAACTACTACTTCCCTACAATTTGCCTTCTTTTGAAGGCCCTTTCCTACAGCAGAATCCTGGACTGGATTTTGTCCTGCTTCCTGGCCAGCTGAGGTGGTAACCAGGGGAAGATGCCATCCTTCCAGGAGGATGATTCCATCATATCCTGAGCTAATAAACCTGCTCACCCAAAATAAAATAAAATAAAATAAAATAAAATAATCCAAAGAATTTAGCAATTCCACTTCTGGCTATATACCCAAGAGAAATGAAAGGAGAGATTTGAAGAGATATTTGTATACCCATGTTCATAGTAGCATTGTTCACAATAGGCAAAATTGAAGCAACCCGAGTGTCCATTGATGTGTAAATGGATAAAAAGATGGTATCTATCTATCTATCTATCTATCTATCTATCTATCTATCTATCTATCTATCTATCATCATCTATGCCTTCTTATTTATTTATTTTTATTTTTTTTTGAGTTGGAGTCTCACTCTGTGGCCCAGACTGGAATGTAGTGGCCGCTTCCGGTCACCGCAGCCTTGACCTACTGGGCTCCAGTGATCCTTCCGCCTCAGCCTTCCAAGTAGCCAGAATTACAGGCATGCGCTACCACACCCAACTGATTTTTTGATTTATTGTAAAGATGAGGTCTCGCTGCCCAGGTGGGTCTCGAACCCGCGGGCTCAGGCAATCCACTCACCTCAGCTTCCCAAAGGTGCAGTATTACCATCTATGCCTTTTTATTTAGCCTTAAAAAGAAAGGAAGTACTAATGCATTCTACAACATGGATGAAACTTGAGGACATTATGCTAAGTGAAATAAGTCATTGACAAAAGGACAAATACTGTATGATTATACTTATGTGAGGCATCTAGAATAGTCAAATTTATCAAGACAGAAAGTAGAACTTGGGTTGCCAGAGATTGAGGGGAGAATGGGAAACTGTTGTTTAATGAACACAAAGGTTTAGTTTTATAAGCTAAAAAGAATTCTGTGAACAGATGTTGGAGATGGTAGCACAAAAATGTGGATGTACTAAATACCACTGAACTGTACACTTAAATATAGTTAAAATAGTGCATTTGATGTTATGTGTATTTTACACTTAATGGTTAAAGTGGCAAATTTTATATTATGTATATATTACCATAATAAAAAGTATAAATTAACCAACAGATTAACCTTAAATAGCTTAAAGTTGCTATTTTCAAATTTTAATTAGACTTAAGCATTTTGGGAGATATATGAGTATGTGAAAGCCACAGTTGTAAAGTTACTATTCTATACCTGATTACTAATGCCATTTCTATGTGTAATCAAATTTCTCTAATAGAAATCAATTTGTCTTTTTACTGAATACAAAGAAACCATCAATGGCAATGATTTGCTGAAGTCAATAGCATATTATACATAGAAATCATCAGTATGATATCTTGCCCAATACTAATTCATCATGAAAAAAAAACCAATTTGCCTAAATCTGATGGACTTATCTTTTTGAATATTTTAATTCAATGTCTAAGCAATATTAAGTGTGAGGACATGCCAAAAAATTGTACACTGAATATACCAAGGAGAAAAAAAAGGATTTTGTATCTAAATCCTGTCCAGATGAATTTTGAAGGAACAGTGTCAAAAAAAAAAAAGTGTCATCACTTTTGTCAAGGTACAGACAGGGATTACCTTCTCCAGGGAGAACACACCCAGGGGAATTGTCTTTTAGGTGGCATGAGGGAGGAGGTAGTGATGGAAAAACCCTTGAGTGGTGCTATTGTAAAGGGCAAAACTTGTTGACCTAACTTTACTTCTGGGGACTCATCTAATCTTGGCTTATCTCAGTTTCAGCCATCCCTAATTCTTTTGATTTTTTAAAAAAATTAAACCAGATTCCTAAGTCAATAACTGCCTATTCCTTATATTTCCCCCACAGCATAGACTACTATGTGATTTTCCTAAGTAACGTCTCTGTTTCTGGTCCCAGTATCTGGATTCCCCACCTCACTGTTTTTTTTTTTTTCCCCAATTCCTGATACTAACTTCTATTAATTCAACAAATATTTGTCAAATGCCTATTTTTGAGCCAGGCATTATTCTAGAGAGTAGAGATGAAAAGTGAGCAGAAACAGATGTGGCCCCTGCCATCATAGAGTTAATAGTTTATTGAGAGAATATATTAAGTATGTAATTACACAAACCCCAATGTAAATGAAGGAAAGGAAAGGTATCTTCCATAGTACCCCAAGAGCCTATAATGGGGGATTTGACCAAATTAAAAAGATCAAGTGTAGGTTTTTTGGAAGAACTGTGGCAAGAACTGAGGTCTACAAATGGTGGGAGTCAACTATGAAAAGAGAGAAGAAAAGGCATTAGACTTCAAAAATAGCAAAGACCCAATGAGGGGAGACAGGATGGAGAGCATGAGGCACTGAAAGAAGACCACCATGAATAAAGGTTGTGTTCATACTTACGTTCTGGCTTCAAGATGTAGAACGGTGACTTGGGGTCAGTTTGCCTTTGCCTTTGTCAAAGAAAAAATCATCTTTGGTAGGAAGATGACGCTTGGCATCTTCACTTGGTCAGCTATTTCAGCTATGAGAGCTAAAGCACACAGCTTTTCCAAATATGTCCTTTCTTCCACCATTTTATTCCTTTATGACTATCTATAGTTCCCTTATTCTCCTCTTAGTAAGGGAAGTTAAGGAAAAGATCTTCAAGTAAAACCTATTACATACATTATTTAGAATTATATCCATGACCTCCTGCATAAGAAATCAAAATAATAAGGGGCACACAAACACTCATTGAGTAGCATGTCCATTACCGGGGGGAGCTCACTAGAAGCTCAAACAACACTGTCACACAATTTACTTATGTAGCAAATCCTCACATGTACCCCATGACTCTAAAATTTTTTAAAAAGGTAAAAACACCTCTTAAAACAGTGATTCTAGAAAAAAGAGCATGTCAATATAGAGGTTAAAAAAAACTGCCCTTAGAAGTTATAGTCAATCATTTTAGTTCGTATGCATCTCATTAATTCTGACTGAAATAACTTCTACAAAAGAAAACTCTAGTATAAAAGTAACTGCAGAAACAAAAGGTACCATCCACTATTAAACCTTATCTCAATTTATCCCCTGTGATTCTTCCCTAATACAAAATAAATCCTATTCATCATTTCAAATCCACTGCTCGGAGTCTCTTGTACTGTTAAACACATACAGAAACATACACATTTTCCCACTATAAATGAATATCAGCATGGTTAACTATTCAATAATTTCACAGAGTCAAGTAAAAAAAACTTTGATGTTTTACAATTTTTATGGCTCTTAAAACGGTTTCAAAAATATTAGGTCCAATTTAATTTTTAGTTAACATGTACTTTGCATCCAATCACTAAACTATTGTTACTTTTACTGAATATTAAAGTTAAAATAAAGTTACTATGAATACTGTATTTTATCACAAGGAAGTATTTATCATAGGATGAAAACAATCCTATACATATCGTTCAGTCATTTCTGGTAAATATCTAAAAAAAAATAAGCAGTGATATTCAATTTTATGTTTGTTTTGCTTCATGTATCAAAATCAATAGGTAATATGACACAATCAAATTAGAAGTCAAATAATTTTTGTTGGCCTAGGACACAAATTTTATTTGACCCAGGAAAACAGTCTATCTTGAAAGCCTGATTTTTCCCCTAAAATTCATAAAATATTCTCAAAATAATTCTAATAACTATTCAAAGCAATGTCAATTTTCCATTCCTTCTCAAATTTTATGTGCATACAAAACACCTGGGGATCCCATTAAACTGTAGTAAATTCTAATTTAGTTGGTCTAGGGTGGAGCCTGTTATTCTCTATTTCTAACATGTTCCAAAATAGCAATGAACATTACTAGAGCAACACTTGTCAAAGGCAAAAAGAAACTTGAATTTTCTACAAGTGATGAGATCATTATCAATTAGGACAATAATGATGACTGGTAATATACACATAGACACAATTAGGGTTATGCTTCTAAATATCTAGCTATGTCCTTTTTGGGATTACTAGGATAATTAGAAAATATATTTTTAATGATACTCAAGAATCAACAAATATTACTAATGAACTTACAGACCACAAAGGAACTGTAAGCTAGACAAATAATTATAACTAAGTGATAGAAAAAAGGCAATTTAATGCTAATTGTAATTGTAGTTATTTGACTAAATTCCTAATTGCATATTTTATGGATAGATACTAAAAAAACTTCCCAATTTTTAAAAAAGGGAAGTCTGTGGAGAAATTCACCAGCCTAAATGAATTAGTTTCATCCTTCATAATATTTTTATCATCAATTATAAAAGAGTACAGTGGAAGTTCTTGAAAAAAAAAGAAAAAAATCCACAAACAACACAAATTCACATTCCTTATCAACAAGCATTTCTCAAAGAACTCCAAAAATATGTTTTCTAATACTTTTGTAACTCCTATCTGCTCAGAAAATTATCCTATGTTATAACAGCATTCTATTGCAATCCATGTCCATTGGGAAAGTTGGGTTTCTCCTCTCACCAAACTGGAAGATAGCAGTTAGTAATCACTAACTGGTTCCTTCTAGACTTCAGATTTCTACAAGTGGATTTAAATCAGAAATATGTGAAAATCAGGAAGGGAGGAGGAAAAAATTCAGCAGAAATGCATACGAATTAAAACTGGGGGAAGGAAGAGTTATCAGAGCTTTGGGTAATACTGTGTCAAAGAAACAATTTTATAGACCCATATATATTTTTTAAAATCTTGCATTCACCTCTTACCAGAGAGACAACATTGCTTTTCCAGTAATAATTTAACTTCCACGATATCTGTTTCTTAGTAGATTACAATTGCTTGCCAGGAATTTATGAATTAACTTTTAGGTGAAGTACAAGTCATAATTTAATACTACATTCATATTGTTGGCAACCCAGTAGTTAATGGACTTAATGCTTTTATGATTCTCCTGATTAAATTACTGCTCAAAAGTCTAGTTTCACAAATGGTGTTTATAAGAAGAGAAAAATACATCAAGAACTTTTCTTAGATCTCAGAATTTAAAAGCTATCTCACATGATATGTAATTTAAAGTCCCTAGCTATTAATACCATATGAGAAGACAAAAAATGTGTTTAATACTTCCACAAGACATAAAGAGTAAACAATCAGCTCTTCCCTTAGGGAAAGATGAGTAAGAAAAAAGTAAAAGTCAACCAACCAACCAAGAAACAAACAAACAAAAAACAAGAGAGAGAGAGAGAGAGAGACAGAGAGAGAGAAAACTTGAAGGCTGGGGAGATGAGGGCAAGGGTAGAGACTCAGCACATGTAATTATTTTATAGTACATAAAATACCACCTAAGAAACGTCTGGGCTTAGCCTAAAAAGAGTGTATTCACGTGAATGCAGCTGTACAAACAATCTTTAAACAATTTCTCCACTGGTTACTTCCATGAAAAGATCCTGATGGATGCAAGATTTGTATACATATAAATATACTACCAATGCCTGCTACACAAGCCTCTACCCAAGACGGCTGGAAATTAACCTGTGAAAGAAACCAAGAACACACCAAAAGTCATCTAGAGTAGCCACAAACTAAGAGGTATTCCTGCACCATTTACAAATGTTATAAAAAGTACAAGCTAACTTTGATAAGTATTACAAATAATCATGGTGAAAGGTATAGAAAATATTGGTAGACATTTCCAAATTAAAGTATTGGGAAAGATTAGTATTAATTATCTTTCTATTTTAATTTGTATAGTTGAGCCAAACTGCTCCTTTCCCAAAGGCAATAGTTCACTACTCATGATAACTTTAAACAGTAGGCTACTGAATTCAGGTATTTTTCCAGAAATGGAAAAAATTTCTAAGGAACCTAGAATGAATAAGAACTTTTTATTTTAAGAAAGGAAATAAAAAATATACCAAAATATGTAACAATGCAAGAAAACCTACAATTACTTTTTATTGTCAGAAGCCTCCCAGGAAACATGTTCCCTTTGGTTATAGCATCATGATTAAAAGTCATTTAAAGATCATGTGATTCATTCAATAATGATAAAGGCAACATTAAGTTCCTGTTAAAGTTTCATACACCTTAGTTATGAACAAAGCACTCTGATCCTGACCTACCAATGCTACAATCCAAAAAAGGTAAAGAATTCAAAATGGAACTTTGCCTTCTATTCAAAACTGAGTCATGTAATCCCTGGAAAATTTTATATATAAAAAGAGCTGATGTCAATACTTTTCATGACAATCGCCAACCTTGCCAAAAAGGAGGGAAAAAAAACAACCAGAATTATTTCCGTTTGAATAGGAGGGTTTTTAGTTTAGGGGTGAGTGGTTGTTGATAATCTTGTGAGAACACAATAAAAGAAACGAAAAAATAATTAAAAGCCTAGCATAGGAAACAGAATAACTGATCTTGACAAACTAGTCCTCTTTTAAAGGAAATATGGCCCGTGTGCATATGTCTCAACTACACATATGCATTACTATGGAATCTATTCTCCAACACATACAGCGTATTCCAGCCTTGAAGTTCACTAGTTCAACCTTAGGCAGTGAATATTAAATTTTTACTGTAGAAATATATATTTTCTTTGTCCTTTATTTTAACCTTCTAATAACTCTTGAGTACAACATTAGCTACAGTTTTATATTTGCTTTCAAATATCTTACCACTTTAAGATTTTAGAAATCATGTAATCTTAACCCATATTCTAAAACTAAAAGTCTTGACCTAGTCTGTCAATTGGAAAAGAGTAGTGCTCCTCTATGACTATGACCTAGTAAAGTCACAAATTCAATAGTTGTTACAATGAGGAGCAGAATCAATGAAACTTTTCAATTTATGCTTCTTATACCATTATAACTGTTAAGAAAAAAATGAGGAGGATAACACACACAACAGGTCTTACAGTAGCTAATGAAACAAAAATATTTCCCTTAAATATGTACAGGGAAGGTTATCTGTGATTTGGTGACAGGATTAATATCCGGAGTATATTTGGATGACCTCAAGGAAATAGGTATTTCAAATCACGATACAAGGAAATGGAAGGCAAGATAAAAAACTTAATGGAATACTTTTTGGTCTAGCTAGGAGTAATCTAGTGGTCCCATCTCTCAACTTCTTTGTTCTCATAGGCTTGCTTTATGAATTTCCAGAGACATAAAAGAAACAATTTTTAGAAAATTAGATGCCTTCATTATTTAGAAATTTTCAATAACAAAATTAGAAATGGTTCAATAGAAATGTTAATCATGTTACCAGTACACATAAACTAAAATCAGTTCAAAATAGAATTTGACTTTTTACAGCTAAAATACACACTTATTATAAGATTTGAAAACAAGTTATTTGATAAACTAAGTTAACAAGTTCAAATAAAATATGAAAAAATCATCCTCTACATAGGAAGTAAACCCTTAAGCCTTAGAAACTATTAATGATCATTTCCTTAAACTAACTTTTCTAAACCAAGTGTTAGGATTTTATGTAAATATGGGGTATTTATTTTTAATTACAAAAATTTAATTATAAATTTGAAAGTTAATATTTCAAGTAACCAGACTTTGCTAAATGCAGAAACATATTTAGAATAATTCAAAATCATCATTGTCAATATACTAATGAAACTTATGAAGTGGTCTCACTAAAGGTCAAGAATATTTAACATTGAGCAGTGATTCTAGCCAATGCAAAAGGGCAAGAAAAAGAAGAGTTATGACATTAGAATATTAAAAAAATTAACATGCGTATAATTATCTATTTAGAAAATCCAAGAAAATAAAGTGAAAAACTATTAGACAAATAAGCAAGTCTATTAAGATGGTCAAATACAAGAGCAGTAATGACTTCTTTACACATAAAGGCAATTAGAAAATGTGGAGATTGGGGATCCAGAGATCTGGGACCCGAGAGCGCCAGGTCCTCTGGGCGGCGAGGGAGCCCCGCCCCCAATCTTGCCAGTGGTGCCCGCGGCCGGCGTAGGGCGGGACCAGG
>NW_007232163.1:128861-150686 GCF_000164805.1 Carlito syrichta | reverse complement strand
ATGGATCGGAAGAATCAACATTGTGAAGATGTCCATCTTACCTAAGGCAATCTACAAGTTCAATGCAATACCCATTAAATTACCAGCGACATTCTTCTCAGACCTAGAAAAAGCAACACAGGAATTCATATGGAAACACAAATGTCCAAGAATAGCCAGAACAACCTCAGCAAAAAAAACAAAGCAGGTGGTATCACACTACTAGACTTCAAACTTTACTATAAAGCTACAATCATCAAAACAGCTTGGTATTGGTATAGGAACAGTCATATAGATCAATGGAATAGAATTGAGATTCCAGAAGCAAAACCTCAATTTCTCAACCAACTCATCTTTGACAAAGCCTCCACCACCTACCACTGGGGAGAGGAGAACCTATTCAGTAAATGGTGCTGGGAAAACTGGCTGACCACATGCAGAAGATTGAAACAGGACCCCTATCTATCCCCATGCACAAAGGTTAATTCCAAATGGATCAGAGACCTAAATGTAAAACCTCAAACCATAAGAACCTTAGAAAATGAGGGAAAAACCCTCATGGAAATCAGAACTGGCATCCAATTCCTGAACAAAACCCAAAACCCACAGCTCATAAGAGAGAAAATAGACAAGTGGGACCTTATTAAACTGACAAGCTTCTGCAAAGCCAAAGAAACCACCAAGAGAGCAGGGAGACAGCCTATAGACTGGGAAAAAGTATTTGCCAACTCCAGGTCCGGCAAAGGCTTAATATCCTGGATCTTCAAGGAACACAAACGTGCTGAAATGAAAAAAACAAACAACCCCATTATAAAATGGGCAAAAGATATGAACAGACACTTCACAAAGGAAGACATCCGAGCAGCCAACAAACACATGGAGAAATGTTCAACTTCACTAATCATCAGGGAGATGCAAATCAAAACCACACTGAGATACCACCTAACTCCAGTCAGAATGGCAATTATCAACAACTCAAAAAATAACAGCTGCTGGAGAGGGTGTGGTGAAAAGGGAACACTTCTACACTGTTGGTGGGAGTGTAAACTAGTGCAACCTCTGTGGAAAGCAGTGTGGCGATTCTTAAAAGCTCTAAATACCAACCTCCCATATGACCCCATAATCCCCCTACTGGGAATATATCCTGAGGAACACAAATCACTCTATAAAAAAGATACCTGCACACGCATGTTTATCTCAGCGTTGTTCACAATAGCAAGAACCTGACAGCCATGCTGCCCGTCAAAAGAGGACTGGCTTAAAAAATGTGGTACATATACATGATGGAATACTACACAGCCATAAAAAAGAACAAAATCATGAATTTCACAGCAACCTGGATGGAACTAGAGTCTATAATACTGAGTGACCTCTCACAAAAACAAAGATCTGAGTATCACATGTTCTCACTCATATAATGGACCTTAGACATCCAATGCAATACTATATGAAAATGACTGACCGTAATGGGAAACTATGGTGGGGGGAGGGGGATGGGATTAACACTAGCAAATATCTGTCTGGGAATGGGGAAACACCCCATATCAACAGGGTGCTGAATGAAACGCAACTGTATACCTAACCCTTAACTGTACCCCACAACTTCACAATAAAAAAAAGAAAGAAAGAAAAAATCAACAAAACAAAATGTTGGATATTTGAAAGGATATTGATGGACTCCTAATCAGAATGACCAAGAGAAAGAAAAAAAAAGCCCCAATAAAGGAAACCAGAAAAGCAGAAAATCTATCCATAACTGACCCTGTAGAAATACAAAAGATTATTAGAGATTACCATGCAGACCTATGTGGAAACAAACTCAAAAACCTAAATAAAATGGAGAACTTTCTGACATCACACAACCTCCCAAGGTTGAAACAAGAAGAAATTGAAACACTAAATATACCAATAATAACACGGGAAAATTGACTTCATCATAAGAACACTACCTATGAAAGAAAGCACCTGACCAGATGGTTTTCCAATGGACTTATGCAACACACAAAGAAGAGCTGATACCAAACCTAATGAAAGTATTTCAGGCGATTGGAAAAAAACCGGAACTCTCTCCAAATTATTTTATGAAGCTAACATCACACTGATACTCAAACTGGGTAAAGGTACAACAAAGAAAGAGAACTACAATTCAATATCCTTGATGAACATAGATGCAAAATTTTTCAACAAGATTCTAGCAAATTAGATCCAATAACAACAAAAAAAAAATCATTCAACAAGACCAAGATGCAGGACTGGCTCAACATCCACAAGACCATAAATGTAATTCAATACAGCAAGAGATACAAAACAAGAACCACATTGATTATATTATTAGATGCAGAGAAAGCTTTTCAAAAAATCCAGCATCCCCTCTTGATCTAATTAGGAAAAGAGGAAGTTAAGTTATTCCTCTTTGCTGGTGATATAATCCTATATCTTGAAAATCCAAGAGGTTCTGTCAAACACCTCCTTGCACTGGCCGGGGTCGGTGGCTCAGCCTGTAATCCCAGCACTTTGTGAGGCCAAGGTGAGTGGATTGCCTGCACCTGTGGGTTCAAGACCAGCCTGGGCAACTTGACGAGAACTCATCTCTACAATAAATCAAAACTTAGCCTGGCATGGTAGTGTGTGCCTGTAGTTCTGACTGCTTGGAAGGTTGAGGCAGAAGGATTGCTGTAGACCAGTAGGTCGACGTTGGGGTGGCCGTGAGCATGCCACTGAACTGCACTCCAGCCTGGGCGATGGAATGAGACTCCAACTCAAAAAACAAACAAACAAACAAGCATACAAACAAAAAAAATCCTTGTACTAATAGAGGACTTCAGGGTACTAAATAAACATGCAAGAGACAGTCAAAATTCTTGTACACCAACAAAAAAGGCAGACAACCAAATAAAAGGCACAATCAAATTTGCAATAGCCACAAAAACAATGAAATATCTTGGTATCTTCCCAACCAAAGAAGTCAAAAACCTTCACAATTAAAACTACAAATCACTGCTCAAATAAATCAAAGATGACAGAAACAAATGGAAAAAATATTCCATGCTCATGAATTGGAAGAATCAACATTGTCAAAATGCCCATCCTACCAAAGACAACCCACAGATTTAATGTGATACCTATTAAATTACCAACATCATTCTTCTCAGACCTGGAAATGACAATACAAAAATTCACATGGAAACATAAACCATGATGAATAACTGAAACAATCCTCAGCAAAAGAAACAAAGAAGAAGGTTTCACATTTTCAGATTTAAACTTTATTATAAGGCTACAATAATCAAAACAGACTGGTATTGGTACAAGAAAAGGCATATAGGCCAATGGAACAGGATAGACATTTCAGAAGCAAAACCTTAATATTTCAATCAAGTTATCTTTGACAAAATTTCTACCAACAACCACTGGGGAGAGGAGAAACTATTTAGTAAATAGTGCTGGGAAAACTGGATGGATGATAACATGCAAAAGATTGAAAGGGGACTCCTACCTATCACCGCACACAAAAATCAACTCTAAATGGATCAAAGACCAAAATGTGAAAACTCAAACTGTAAGAAGCTTAGAAAATTCAAGAGACAGCTTTCTGGGGATAGGAGCAAGCAACCAACTCCTGATCAAAACCCCAGAGGTCCATGCTATAAGAGACAAGATAAGACAAGTGGGACCTCATTGAACTGGCAAGCTTCTGCAACACAAAATAAACCATTAAGAGAACAGGCAGACAGTCCTCAGATGGGGAAAAAATATGCCAACTGTATATCTGACAAAGGCCTAACATCCAGGATCTGCAAAGCACTCAAAAGTGCTGAAGGGAAAAAATACAAATAACCCCATTAAAAAGTGTGCAAAAGTATGAAAAGACATTTCTCAAATAAATCTTTGTTGAGGATTTACTTTGAACAGTGGCTGTCTTCTGTGCTATGGATACCATGATGAGCTAGGACACATTTTCTCCACCCACAGTGCAGAAGCAGGCCAATTGTCAATTGTAAGTCCTTGTGTCTTAAAGAAAAAAAAAAGGAGGTACCTCAGACATTGTTGTAGATTTTGACAAGGATTTTATGTTTTTGTTTAATAAAAAATTGCCACTTGTTACAAACATAGTATGCTCATATTATTTAAAAAAGCAAAGAGATAGAAAAAAAATCTGGGGTTTTATTACCCAGATGCAACAACTTTAAACATACTATAGTGTATAGACCCTGAACATTCTTCCTCCACATCAACTGAAAAGTATTATGCACG
Organism: Carlito syrichta; assembly: GCF_000164805.1. NCBI lineage: Eukaryota > Metazoa > Chordata > Mammalia > Primates > Tarsiidae > Carlito > Carlito syrichta. Next base: position 146,453 of record NW_007232163.1, on the reverse strand, counting down.
ATTCTGTTTCATAATCTACTGTATTTTTCCATAACTAGTTTTTAATATTATCTGTGAAAATTAGCAGTCTTTTACAACAGTGTGAAAGTCTGAATGGTGTAAAGACTATATTATACACTCTAGTGGCTTAAGAGTATATAATAATCGATCCATCTCTTAGCATTCAACTAATGAATTTTTCTTTATTATAATAAAAGCAAAGAAAAACTCTGTCTATTTCTCATAAGAAAAGAAAGATAAAAAGCAAAAACAAAAGACGTTCTATAGTCTCACTCTGAGTCAGTCAACAAACAATGTAAAATGTCACTTATGGTTACAAAGACTGAAGATAATAAAAAAATTTACAGCAATTGAATAAAATTTAGACCTCCTCTAGGTCAGTTGCAACTTAGGACCAGGTGCTATCTTTCAGGGACCTATGCAACTGCAGTGATCATTAGTGTTATGAGAATTAATGAATCAGTGGATTTGTGGCTAAAACTATTGCATTCCATCAACCTCTGAGTAAATGAAATCAGCATATCCAGGTGCACTTCAGTTTAGCATAGGAAACAATAACAGAACTTACCAGCTTTGATATGGATATTTTCTAAAAAGGAAGAAAGCAAAAAAATATTACTTTATACATTTCTAAGACATTTCACCCTAGACTTTGACTTCCCCTGTGATTTGTAGGAAAGTGAAGGTGTTTTGGTCAGATTTTGCAGTTTGAGACTAAAATTCATCCCAGATGTCTGCATGGCACATTACCAGCTTGTCAGAGCCAAACTGCCACTGAAGTAGTATAATCTGTTCTGAAATCCACACAAACTGGTCTTTCTGACTTCTCTGTTTAAACAGCATCATTTCATTTATCTTTATGACATCCCTGAGTAAACTGCACACATTTCTTATCCACTCAGAAGTGCTTATTGAGGATCTACTTTGACCAGGTGCTGTCTTCTGCACTAGGGACATCATGATGGGCAGGACAGTCTGTCCACTCACGTGGGCTGACTTAAAATACCAGTCAACTCTAACTCAATGCATCTTTCTAGAAGAAATAGGTGCTTCAGGAATTTCTGCAGATTTGACAAGGATTGTATGTTTTTCCTTAATGACAAATACTATTTATTGCAAATTCAATGTGATAATTTCATTTTCAAAAGCAAAGAGCAGAAAACAATTTATTCTGGGTTTCTTTATTCAGGTATAACCATTGTAAATATACTGAGATGTATAGACCCAGCATATTTTTTACACCTATACTAGCAGAAAAGGATTATGGGAGATTCTACTTCATAATCTTCTCTATTCATTTCACAAGTGTTTAATATTTTCTGTGAAAATAAGAATCACTTTATAACAACAGTGAATGACTGAATGGTGAAAAAAGTATACAATGTACACTCTAATGGCTTAAAAGTGTATAATAAGCTAGTCTTTTCTCCTATTTTAATAAAGAATTATTTATTTATTATGATAAAAGAAAAGAAAAAACTCTTTTATATCTCTCATAAAAGAAGAAAGATAAAAAGTGAAAACAAAAGACGTCCTACAATCTCAGTCTGAGTCAATCAGCAAAGTAAAATGTCACTTGTGACAAAAACTAAGGGCAATGAAAAAATTATAAACGTTGAAAAAAAATTTAGATCTTCTCTAGGTCAATTGCCATTTAAGTCCAGGTACTCTCTCTCAAGGCCCCATGCAACTGAAGAGACCAATAGTGTTAAGGGAATTAATGAATATTGGATTCTGTGTCTAAAACCTACTGAATCCCATCATCTTCTAAGTATACGATATCAGTAATCCAGGTGCATTGTCTTTAGCATGGGAAAAAATAGCAGAACTTACCAGCTTTGCTGCAGACTTTATCTAAAAAAAGAAGACAGTAAAACTAAATTAATTCATGCAATTCCAAGAAATTTCATCCTAGACTTTGACCTCTGTGATTTGTAGGAAAGTGAAAGTCTGGGTCAGATATTTGGAGTTTGAGATTAAAACTTATCTCAGATGTCTTCATGGCACATCACCTATTTGTTATAGCCAAACTGTTACAGAAGCTGTATAAATTCCTCCTGAAGTCCAACATATTCCACTTTTCTGACTTCTCTGTTTCTACTGCTTTGCTTCTGTTTTTCAACAAGACAGTCTTGAGTAAACTGCACACATTTCCTATTCACTTAGGAAATGTTTATTGAGGATCTACTTTGACCAGGTCCTGTCATATGCACTAGGGACATCATGATGGGCAGCAGCAGTGGTAGGAAACCTGTCAACTCTAACTCAATCTTCCTTACTAGGAAAAGAGGTTATCTCAGGCATTCCTGCAGATTTTCAAAAGGATTTCATGATTTTGGATAATAACAAATACAATTTATTCCTAACTCAATGTGCTAATTTTATTTTAAAAAGCAAAGAGCTAGAGAAAAACAATTTCCTCTGGGTGTCTTTACTAAGGTGCAACCAGTGTAAATATATTGAGGTATATAGAACCAGCATATTTTTACCCCATACCAACAGAAAAGAATCATGGGAGATTCTCCTTCATAATCTCCTCTATTCGTTTTGCTGGTTTTAAAATATTTTCTGTGAAAATGAGTACTTTTTTTATAACATCAGTGAATGACTAAATGATCAAAACAGTACACAATGTGTACTTTAAAGGCATAAGAGTATAAATTAGCTAGTTGTCTTTCCTCATTTTAATAATGATTATTTTATAATTATGCTAAAAGCAAAGAAAATTTTTCATATTTCTCTTCAGAGAAAAAGAAAAAAAATAAAGGGAAAAAATACCTCATTTTTTATTTCTGAGTCAATCAACAATTTAAGGAAAATTTTCATCAATGATCATAAAGAGTAAAACTCAGAAAAAAGTATACATATTGAATACATTTTAGAACTCTTTCCTTGACCAAGTACCACTCAGGACCAGGTACTGTCTCTCAGGGGCCTACACTACAAAGTGACCTTTAATGTTAAGGGAATTAATGCATGAGTGAATTCTGTGGCTAAGGATAGAATTTATATATAATACACATATAAATATAATCTTAAACTGTTACTGCTATGTGATTTATAGGACAGTGAAGGTCTGTGTCATATTTCTACACTTGTGACTAAAGTACTGGAAGCTTAACTTGCCCTAGATCTCCACATGGGACATCACCCAGCTTTTTAGAGCCAAACAGTCACTGAGACTGTATAATTTTTTTCTGAATTCTACCACAAATCACTCTTTCAAACCTCTCAGTTTATCCTACATTGGTTAAGTATATCATCAGTGCATTCTGGAAGAAACAGCAAACCTTTCCTATGGGTTTAGTAAATGTTTATTGAAGTTCTACTTTGGCTAGATGCTGTCTTCTGCACTAGTGACATCATGATAAGGAGGAAATATTAGGCATATGGGAAAAAGGAATATTTCCATCTTACTTACTTATGAGTCATCATTGTAAAAAGAAATTTCTTATATATGAGATGTCATGGATAAATAAATATAAAATATGGTGATGACAAAATAGGGTTTTTCTGTCAGAATGCTTTAATCTAACTTAATAAAATTCTTCAACCTATAATAAAAGATTTTCCTTCTTCCAAGTGCAAATTGAAAGGATAAGGGAAATATAAATAATTTACGTGCAGTGATTTTCAGTATGAGATTTATTTGAAATCAATGTTGAATCAATATGAGTAGATTTTTGTTGTCTGGGCTTATTGAGAGCATTTTTACATTTGATCAATAGTTTATCTTATAGGGGAAGATTTTTCAAGACAGACAATCTAAATCTGAATAATATTTCATGTCAGCTAAAGTAGGAAATAATTTGCAAACAATGTTGTGCATGCCTCTGGGTTAAGGTCAAAAAATTTTGACTCATGTCATGTTCATGAACTGATCTATGGATTTATCTTCCTCAATGAGAGTAATCCCTGGTCTCATCCAGGATAAACTGACACAACTTATCTTTCTTCATTTATGCCTAACAACCTTTCCTATGCTACGAATATTCAGAACACCTCCATAATAAGTATCAGAAATACATTTCAGCTGTCTTTAAACAATATTTTAGATTATATGGTGGCATGCAATTGCATGTTGATTTTGTCTTTCTAATAATAATACAAGATTATCATGTGGAATATTATTTTATATTAAAGATTCAAACACTGCCTGTCAGAAATAAAAGTCACATCATTCTATTATTCTATATAGAATATAATGCTGTGTTTCTGTATAAACACAACAAACCAAAACAAAATAATGTTTAAAAGTGTTCTCCCATTCCTACCCATAAAGCATCCATTCTAGAACACAGTCCTCACCTGACAACAGAGACTCTCAAGCCAAAGACTTGGCTGTCAGTATATGGCCAATACAGAGAGAAGCTACTGATTTTCTGAATTAAAATCATAGCAGAAACTGGAAATTATATTTTGATTAATGGAAGTGTTTACATGGAAATAAGATGAGATATTAAATAGGATCTTTTTCCATTCTGAAGGTTTGTTGAGGACCCAAGTTGATAAAATAGTTGCCAAGTAACTACAGATGCTACCCCTTCCTACAGGACCTTCAAGCCTGGTGCCTAACACTGGCTTTGAGATCCTCAATCCATCCTCAATACCATGTAGGAAAAGTCCCGGCAAGTGATAAAGAAAAACTGAAGTAACCAACAGGTCAGTATGAATTGTCCTTTGGGAGGGATGTCCCTGGGCAGAGGGATGGGCGGCAGCTGCTTCACCCTATTCTGAGCCAAGGAGGGGGCTACTTCTTATACAAGCAAGTCAAGCATAGAGCCGTGTGTGAACAACCTAAAATCTTAGCCCACATTCTGGAGTTTCCTGATCCATACTTGAAAATGCTCCCAAACCACAGCCTCCATTGTAATTGTCCTACAGCCTTGGGAGCCTGACACATCTGGCATTACACCAATCTGAAGCTCCTTGTTGATTTGACCCCATAACTGAATGCCACATGGCTGCAGAATCGGAGCCAGTTGGGATTTCCAGGGAATTTCTTCTCATTAATCCTTACTAACTTATCTCTCTCAGTAATTCAGGCAAAGAGATTCAACAAATGTCCTCATAAGCCCTGCTTTTAGGAGTTTCCCAAGTAGATAATCATCTAGACTGTTTCCTGAACAGCAGCCAATTCATATAAGTCAGTACTTTTTCAGAATATCTACTTAATAAACACATGACTAAATGTGACTATGACACATGGTTTCTTAATGCCTTTGTAACTGGTTTATGGAATGACCTGAAACACATTGGGTTTAGCCAGGTAACAACCTTATTTAATTTACTTTTCTAATAAACTCTTCCAACAAGCTTCCCTGAATCCTTTCTCTGTGTATATTTGAGGTTTTAAATTGTCCAGCCTAAGCAAGGTCTTTCATCTCCAACCAGGTCTGCTGACTCACCCCACCTATCCTGCAACTATATGTCCTCTGGGGTCAAGAGCAGAAGGTGAGCAGGGGGAGGTTACAAAAGGAGGGAGAAGAGCTCATTTCCTCTTAGTGTCACCCGGGTATTTAGAATTTCAAATGGAAAATTACTTGGAGGGTATTTTTGTAGGTTTCTCAGTGGACTGCTAGTGTATGGTTTCATTTATGTCTCTTGATGGGGTGACTGTCTACTTCAGAACTTCCTTACATCCCCCACACTCCACTACATTCTCCTAAAGTCAACTGGAGTCTGGCTGGATACCCTTGACCTGGTGTTTTCACCAGCTCTTGAAGCTTTTCATATAGGGCAATCTTTTGTGGCACTGAACAGGTCACTGGGATAGCAGCAGAAGAGGAAAAGTGAACCTTTCTTGTGGCATGCACGGGCAATATGCATTGTGATAAGGAAATGCTTAGCTGTGGGTCCTGAAGAATTCTTAAACCCTCCTGAAAAAGTAGCTCACTATGTCCTTCAGGGAAAATAGGGTTAATCTAGAAAAAATCAAGAAAAAGAGGATTTTAGGAGGAGAAAAAGGTAGGTACAAAGGCTTAGAGGAGATCAAATGCAAATATATGATCCTTCCTCTTGAGGATTTTTCTTCTTAATTTTAAATGATAAAAATCCTAAGTCCCTTCCCAACTTACCTGGAATTTTTTGCCTATTATTCCTTCACCAGTGAAGTCACCCTCCCTTTCTTCCTCATTTACCTTTGTCTTTTCTTGCACGCCATAGTAGAACACACATGACCATCATGATGGATACCAGCAAAGCCATGATCACAGACAATCCCACTGTCCAGGGACTGACACTGGGGAACAAGGCATCTGAAAAACAGAAATGATCTTATTGAGATTCAGCTTGATGTCAGGTGACCTGACTCCTGGGTACAAATCCTAAAATCATTTCTTCAGGGAGACAATAACAGGAGGGCTCATATTCTTAACCTCACCTGGTCCTCCTTGCAATTCTAGGGAACTTGGGAGTCCTGATGAGATTTCTGACTCCCAAATTCCTCCCAGTGTGTGGCAATACCAAGAGACCATTACAATATCATGATATATTTTGAATAGGGCTGTTTGTTTTCTTTCCCTTTTGCCACATTTAAGTTCATTGTATCTTGGATGTTAGGCCTTTGTCAGATATACAGTAGCAAATATGTTTCTTCCATTCTGTGGGCTGTCTCCCACTGTCTTGATGGTTTCTTTTGTTTTGCAGAAGGTTTTCAGTTTGATGAGGTCCCACTTGTCTATCTTATCAATTTTGGCATAAATTTTTGAGGTTCTGATCAAGAATAGGTGGCCTTTACAATTTCTGTAAGGGTGTCTCTTGCATTTTCTAAGATTCTTAAAGTTTGCAGTTTTACCTTTAGGTCTTTGATTCATTTAGAGTTGATATTTGTGTATGATGATAGGTAGGAAGTGGGCAAAAGACATGAACAGACATTTTCAAAAGAAGACATATGAGCAGCCAACAGATACATGAAAAATTGCTCATCCTCATTAATCGTCAAGGAAATGCAAATCAAAACCACACTGAGATACCATCTAACTCCAGTCAGGATGGTCATCATTAATAATTTGAAATACAATGGATGCTGGTGAGGATAAAGGGAAAAGGAAGTTCTTCTATGCTATTGGTGGGAGTGTAAATTGGTACAGCTTCTGTGTGGCAATTTCCAAAATATCTAAACATTGACCTTCCATGTGATCCAGCAATCTGTCTTTTGAGAATACACTCAGAGGAACTCAGATCATTCTGCAAAAAAGATACACATGCTTATTGCACACACATGCTTATTGTAGAACTAGTCCCAATAAGAAAAACATGAAACACACCATGCTGCCCATAAAAGTGAACTAGATAAAAAAAAGTGATAGCTATACACAATGGAATACTATGCAGCCATAAGGTAGAACAAAATTATGGATTTTGCAGCAACTTGGATGGATTTAGAATCTGTCATACTCAGTGATCTATCAAAAAAACAAAGAACTGAGTACTACATGTTCTCACTCATAGGTAGACCCTGCATATTTATCATAATACTATTCAAAAAAGATTGACAGTATCAGGATACCTCCGGGAGGAGGCACATAACATCAATAAATGTACATGATTCTGAACGAGGAGAAGTGAGGTCCAATGGGAGACTCAAATTTCACCTGTGTGATGACCACTTATGTCTCTAATCCAGACTCTTACCCCACATCTTTAAAATGGAAAAAAAAACCATGAAAACATTTAAACATGCAAAAGAATCCCTGAAAATAATACAACAGATATTATTAACAGTGTGTTAGCACTCACTCCAGATTTAATGAGTGCTAACACATATGTCATGTTGTGCTTTCTATATTAGATGTTATATGTGTAATAAAGGCTCTCCTTCGATCCAACTCTTCTCTATTCTTTCTGGGTGACTTGTCATGTGTCCTTTCTATTCATTGTTTTCTACATAGACATGTATGTGCACCAATAATATGTTGGATGAGTGATAGACATGTTGAACTAGTCTGAGATTAAATGAAGAATTGGAAATGGGGTCAGATGAGAAACCAAATGGGTTTTGTGGTCCAGGTCCCAGAGGCAGAATTCTAGTTCACCTCAGAGATCAATCTGAGCGGCGTGACTGTTGCTGACTTTACTCCTAGCGGCCATTATGCCCAGGTGAAAAGCACACCATTATTCATGGATTATCCTCTTTCAATACTTTCAATAATAAACTTGTAAGCCAATCAATTAATTAAGCAGTGATCAATTAATTGAAAATTATACAAATATGAAGATGCATTCCTTTTCTATTTCAGTTCCTACAATAAGATTGTCAAGAGCTCCATATCACTATGATCTTAAGGATTATTGATGTCTGCCTTTCTCATCCCCAACTCCTCATTTCCTTTTAAACATTCTTCAACTCCTATATCACTATTAAAGACTGAGCGGGAAACTTGGTTAATTTTCGTTCCTCTAATATGGTTTTCCTAAGGTTTTCAATTTAAAAACATCTCTACTCTTTAGACATTTGCTTTGCTGTCTTTCACATTTCCCACTCTAAGTTCTCTTTCCAATTATGTTAAAGAACAAGGGAAACATGGGAAATGGCATTCCTCCTCTTGATAAAATGATTGCATGCATTGTTCATTCATATACATTTACATTGTATGCCTAGTATCCAAAATTATATTGGACACACTGTTTTACTAAATAATGGAGATTTAAAATAACAAAGATGTAGTGTCTTCAAAGGGCTAATACTCTACCTGGAAAAACAGTGAAGTATAGAATTCAAAATATTGTAGGGAAGAATGGATACTTAATATACACTGGGAGTGGCTTCCTGGACAAGGGTCATCTGGGTTAAGGCTTGAAGGAAACCCCTAGTTATGAGAAATAAAAGGACCATGGCAGTGACTGTGCATGGGGGTATCAGATGAGTGTGTGACTCTATAGGATGGGTGTGGACAGGTAGAGGAGGAGAGAGAAAGGGAGGAGGATAGAGGAGGAGGAGAGAAAAGGTGAGTATGGAAGAAAACCAAGGACAACAAAAGAAGAAGCTTGTTGACAGGTTACTATGCTTCTCCTTGACTAGCAGGAACATGGAGGATCACAGTGGGGAGCCTTTGAGAAAAATGGATTTTCTTTGGACAATCACTTATGTAGGTGCAGAGGGTGAAATGCGGTGCCTGGGCTCTTCTATGCCTGTGATGTGAATTATGGAGTTAATCTTCATGGCAGTCTTATGAAACAAACACTATTACTGCAGCTCAGGAACTGGCACAGGAAGGTCAGTGTTTGTCCAGGGTCATAAAACTGATAGGTGGTAATGCCAGGATTCAAGTTCAATATAATAGTTCGGAGAATGATCTCCAGATTGGTATGCCTGCTCTTCCCTGGATACAGGGGTTCAGAGAAGGTTAAAGAGTCATAGACTGATTCCTCAAATTACTTTGTTATCCTCTGAATGCTGGTGTATATCCATACATTCAAGTTTTAAAAATATAACATGTATTTTTTATTTTAAAGTTGTGGGGTAAAGTTAAGGGTTAGGTATACAAATATGCATTGTGCCGGTACCCTTGTTGATGAGCTGTGTGCCCCGTCCCCAGACAGATATTGACTACTGTTAATCCCACATTCCTTCCACTCCCTGCCCCCCCATAGTTTCCTGCCATTGTCAATCCTTTTCTTATAGTATTACAATAGTTGTTCAAGGTCCACTTATGAGTAAGAACATGTGATTCTCAGATCTTTGTTTCTGTGAGAGATCACTCAGTATTAGAAACTCCAATTCCATCCAGGTTGCTGCAAAGTTCATGATTTTGTTCCTTTTTATGGCTGCATAATATTCCATTGTGTATATGTATCACATTTTTTTAATCCAGTCCTCTTTTGATGGACAGCACGGTTGGTTCCAAGATCTTGCTATTGTGAACAACGCTGCGATATCATTTACGTGTGCAGGTATCATTTTCATAGAGTGATTTGAGTTCTTCAGGGTATATTCCCAGTAGGGGGATTGTGGGGTCATATGGAAGATCGATTTTTAGAGCTTTTAGGAATCATCACACTGATTTCCACAGAGGCTGTACTAGTTTACATTCCCACCACCAGTGTAGAAGTGTTTCCTTTATGCCTCAACCTCTCCAACATCCGTTATTTTTTGAGTTGTTGATAATGGCCATTCTGACTGGAGTTAGGTGCTATCTCAGTGTAGTTTCAATTTGTGTCTCCTTGATGACTAGTGAGATTGAACTTTTCTTCATGTATCTGTTGGCCACTCGTATGTCTTCTTTTGAGAAGTGTCTGCTCATATCGTTTGCCCACTTTGTAATGGGGATGATTGTCAATTTTATAAAGTAACATGACATTTCTTTGCCACAAAGAGGAAAAGAAGACAGGAAAGCAGCCATAACCTATAGCCCTCCACACAGGAGTTATAAGTGTGTGACCCAGAATATCTCTCTAGGTCTCTCGGTCACAGGTCTTTAAGAATCACACCTTCCTGATCAACTGTGACACTTTAAGACAGTGACTTGGAGAAGAACTGACCTTCGATGGAAATGTGTGATTCCTTCTCCACACCGAGGACTGGGTTCTTTATGACACAGGACACCTGCCTTCCTACATTTCCATTCACTGTGATTGATGTTTCTATGTGAAACAAGCCATTTCCTTCTGTCGTCTTTGTTTCAGAGGCTGGTGCCAAAGGCTGTCCTTTCAGGTCCCTCCATCCTACTTCAGGCTCTGGGTACCACCCTGTAGATGTGCAAGTCAGCTTAATGCCTCTCATGTTAGCAGGTTCCAAGTGATTACAAGGAGCTGAACCTGAGCCTGGGAACATCAAAGGGGGCGGGGAGAAAGAGAGAGAGAGAGAGAGAAAGCCTCTTTAGGATTTCATGACCTTTCACATGGGTCAGTGAAGCTGTGCTTACTAATCAACTTCCATGGATGTCAACTCTATATTTGTGAAAACTGGGCTACAAAAATACTGATCCCTTGGGGGTTGGTGGTTATGAGGATAAACTCTAGCATCAAAGGGTCAGTTAGTAAATGCAGATAATTTGAAACACAGTGCAACTAATGATTCGTGCTCTCAGCAACTCAATTCCCTTTCTGCAATATGAAGGTGATAGGTTTTCACTCACAAGGTTGGTGTGAGGATTATGCCATACAAGAACTTAGTGCCTAGTAATAAATAAATGCTAAGGATCTTAAAGATTCATAAGTTGAGAAAACAAAGGAAAGATGGTTTCCACTGTCTCTGGTTTCTTTAAATGGGAAAGGTTGTCCCACAGTATCTCTTGGACTCAGGTTGTCTCATGAGACTTGAAGGAAGACGCAATTGTGTTTTCTAAAGACTTAACATTCAACAGTACTTTGTGGAAATGTGATGAATTTCTATTAATTTATGAGACTTTATGGGAATGAAAGGTTAGAGTTGTCCTTAGAATCGAGCCTCTCTATTTACCTTATTAATGTGAGTGCTGAGGTGAAGTATGGCCTCTGGAAATGAGCTTGTGTTGGTGAATTGGCTCCACATCCATTAAAGATAGAAGGCAGTGGGAGCAAGAGTGATCTAAGGGACTTTAGAGAGATGCTTCCGAGTGTTTTTCAGTCATTAATAAGCTAATTTGAGTTAAAACTGCAGGTCAAAAAGGATAAAAGCTCCTCTTGCCTCTCCCCAGCTGCCTCTGAGGTTTGTTGGAGGTCCTGATATCACTGGATTGATGTATGTTAGGGTGTCTTCCCAGTTAGGACACACTAGACTCCCTGTTCACATGTCCCCTTAAAAACTTATATTGACAAAGAAAGAGTCATGAATCTATCTCTACTACAATTTGAAAAAGATAGAGAAAAAGATAGATTTCAACACTTTTTTATTATAGACATTCCTTTATAGTTCTTATATAGATCAGTCACCAGTGTCCACATACATCAGCATCTACTCTGACTCTTTAGAGTGCTGATTGGACAAATCTATACTACAAATTGTCAGGTTTCATTACAGTGGCTAACCTGTAACCAACACGTTGACTTGTGCTTCACTGAAGTGTGTGGAGCTTAAGAAGATACAGCTGTACTCTCCATCATCTGACGGGCGGATATGATGGATCCTCAGGGCTACTTGCCCTAGGGTGATGTTCTCCCTCAGGAATTCTGTTCTTTCTCTGTACTCTGGTCTCTGCTGTGCCACATGACCCTGGGCATCCCTATAATTATAAACCAGGCCTGACAGATGTTTCCGGTACCACCTGATCTCCATGTTCTGAGCATCCATCGACAGGCTGAGGTAGCAAGACAACACAGCCTCTCCCCCTACCAAGGCGATAACTGGAGCTGTTGGTCCTATCACATGGAATTGTCCTGGAAGTAATTGAAAATGGTAGAATCAACACTGAGATGGTTGCAGGTATGGTTGTGACCTTAAGATAGAAGAGAGGTAAACCAACTCATGAACATAATGAGCTGTGGCCAATGAATAAGCAGGCCTAAAATAGGGATGCTCAAAGACATTGTTAGAACAAGAAGTAAAAACAAGATACAATGCCAGTGTGCAACACTCAAGTGCCTTAAACAAAATTTATTTGGGTTTTCCATTTGCTTAGGATTGGAAGTTAAATTATAAATTACTTTATTAAGGCCCATAACTAAATGTGTTATACAGATCTGCACTTTATCAAATAAAGAAATTGAACCAGTGAGTAATTTAGTACCTTCCCCTAAAACATACTTCATAAAACTAAAACAGGAATTATAATACTGGCTACCAAATGCGTCCTTGCTTTAAACCATGTATTACTCCATGTAGTATAAGTGCTTAATGAACTATAAAAGAAAACATTAAAATTAATCTATGTCAAGAAAAATTAGAGTGCTATATTATTTTCTCAGAATATTAATGTAAGATATGTATATGTATTCATTTATTTTAAAGATTTTTTATTTTAAAGATATGGGGTACAGTTCAGAGTTAGGAATATAAATGCTCATTATGCAAGTACCCTTGTTGATAAGGTATGCTCTCACTCCCCTGTCAGATTCCCACTGCAGCCAATCTCACCCTTACCCCTAACAGCTTCCCACCTAATTCCAGTCAGGATGACCATCATCAATAATTCAAAAGAAACACAGAGTTGAAGAGGATGTGGAAAAACGGAATACTTCTACACTGTTGGTGGGAGTGTAAACTAATATAATCTCTTTGAAAAACATTTTGGTGATTCCTAAAAGATCTAAAAATTGACCTTCCATGTGACTCCACAATCTTCCTACTGGGAATATACCCAGAGGAATTCAAATCACTCTATGAAAAAGATACCTGTATGATTATGTTTATTGCAGCATTGTTCACGATAGCAAAAAACATGGAACCAACCGTGCTTCTCATCAAAAAAGGACTGGATAAAAAAATATAGTACATACACATGATAGAATATTACGCAGCCATAAAGAAGGACAAAATTATGAACTGCACAGCAACTTGGATGGACTTAGAGTCTACAATACTGAGTGATCTATCACAGAAACAAAGAATTGAGTAGCATATCTTCTCATTTATAAGCGGTCCTTGAACAATTTTTTGCAATACTATAATATAAGAAAATATTTTTTTAAATGGCAAATTAGAAGTTTTCAGTGTACTTCATTCACCTGAACACAGTAAAATAATGTGAAAGGATTAACACAGTGATCCCCAATTCAAGAAGGAAATCGGGTGTTCATCAAAAGGGCTATGGACTCCCCAGATCCAAAGGAGGAGAAGGTTGGCAAACAACCCCAGAAGGAGTTCAGCAGAGAAAAGTGAATACAACCCGGGTACATGGGGTGGGACAGATATATCCTCTCTGAAACATCCCCCTTGCTCAACCAAAGACACGGGAACATCTATTTCTCCAGAACCCAAGAACTGTCTCAAGGGCAAGCTGAAAGTTTTGAGGAGGTAAGACACTGTTTAAAACCACAGGCATTCTCCCAAATGCTGGTCCATGAGGAGGACACCACTATTGACCCAGGACCAGTAGCTAGGCAACAGCATCCTCTGCAGGCATTTTTGTTTGAACCTAGAAAGAAGTCAGGCACACTGCAGCAAGTGGGGGCCTCCCACAGTTGGAGTTGTTGGGGATCCTGGAGATGCCTCAGGGTCTGGAACCTAACTAGAGCTTACCCCATCTGCAAGCCCAGTGCAGCAGGAGACCCTCAAAGCCATGTTCTGTCCCAAGAAGAGAGACCAGCAGACAGGGGTCAAATCTACCAACCAGAAAATGTCTGTGTGTGTTGCTGCCTGGGCATCCCTATGTCCTCACCTCTGCGTTTCTGTAAAGGGCCCCCAGCAATGCTGAGGGGCACACAGAAAAGCAGCCAAAATGAAAGGAACCCAGTAGAGGGTGCCCACTCACTCCCAGGCCCCTGTACCTGCTGCCTGAGCAAAGGAGAGTTGCTGTAGCCATGGTCCCTTGACTAAGGTCAGTTTATCTTCCTGGAACTGTTCAGTGAACACCACTACTAAGAGGTCCAGCCTCCCTCCCGAGCTAGGTGGGATAGCAAGCCCCAGTAATAAAAAGGAAAACGAGGGCCCCACTCCTGCACATCTGGAATATCAGTCTAGTGGCAGGTGACCACAAGAGAACCTCACTCTTGTGCACCTGAATCAGCAGCCTGAGTACAAGAGAGCTCCTGATCCTGTGACCTCTCCCGGGTAGTGAGGCCTGAATCCAGAGCCGGCTCTGTGATCTGGAATTGGGCTGCAAGTGTCATTGCAGAAGACCATGGAGGGGGATCATGGCTCTCTAGTCAGTTGGGAAAGTACACCCATCCTGTACCCAGGAGCAGGAGGACCCCATTTCTACACATTTGAATCAGCAACCTAAGCTGCTCACCCTCCCTGTGCAAAGAGGCCCCCTGATATACACAGGTAGGCCCTTCCCTAGGCATCAGGATCTTATCCTTGAGTGAGACATCAGCCTAGGCTGCTCCATCCCTCCTGTGCAGAGAGTGGGTGCTGGGTTTTCATCCCACCCTGAGTCTAGGCATATCTCCGTCTCCACGTTATCAGAGCACTCAATTACCTGGATCAGGAGCCTAAGACCCGTCCACTCTTCCTGTGCAGAGATCCTGTTACTGGGAAGAACTCTCATTGCTCCATGTCTAGGCATCTCCCTTGGCATTCCAAGCACCTGCCCACCAGTAGTTGCAGCTAAGCAGCCCTGCCCCTCTATTAGAGGTGACTGTGAAGCGATGCTTCTTCTGCTTCAGGTCTGGGCACAATCCTAAAACATCCAGAAAAACCCACCTCACCAAGATCAACCACCTGAGTTTCTCCTCTGCTCCCTGGATTGACATTTGTGATACCACTGGCTATGCTACCCCTTGCTGGGGGACTTGATCTCAGACTCCTGAAGCCCACACCCACCTGGATCAGCAGCAAAAGCCACTCCCACTACAAAGATCTTAGTACTTGGGTGCTTCCCCTACTCCACAGTAAGGCACTTCTATAGACATTCAGTGTACCTGCTCATCTGATTAGCAGCCCAGGCTTTCCCACAGCTCCTGCAAAGACTTTCTACTAAAACCAGTCACTATCCTCCTCACCCAGGCATTCTTTCAGGCAGTTGGTGTCCCAGTTACATGGATTAGGAGCTTGAGCTGCTCCCCATTCCATGTAAGCATCTCATTGCAGTAGCAATTTACTTGTTCCTCCCTGGGGAAAACTCCCAGGCATCTAACATACCCATCTCCCTGATTAGGACCCTCAACCTCCCCGTCCCCAGGGGCAGAGTCCTCTGTGGTGCAGTGCTGCTCTCTCTGCTCAATGCCCAGATATATTCCAGGCACCTGCAGCTCCCTCTCTTCTGGAGTAGGAGTTTAGGCTACCTCCTGAGAAGATAAGTTGAGGCAGCGGAGGTCTACCAACACCTCACCAGAGGTCACCACTGTGTGCTTGAAGGCCTCACACCAGACCCCACCTCAGAGCTGGCACCTGTGACTGCCATCAGTGGACCCATAGGTGGGACTACCCAGTTTGACACCATTCATTATAGTTTTCCTCTCCCCAGGACTTAACTAAGAGTTCTGACCATAGTGCACTCCACAGTTCAGCTCACTGCTGAGACAACACAGAGCTTCCCCCAGTAAATAAGGATCAAGAAAATACCCATTCATAACAGCAGTGACCAGCTTTGATTCATAGGTGTCACCTGCTGGCATAGAGGTTGAAGGATGCATCACACCATGCAACCTGCCCACACAAAGTGAACAAAACTGAGGAGGAAGATAAGTTTCTTTTTATAATTTTTAATTTTAAAGATGTGTGGTACAATTCAGGGTTAGGTATACAAATGTTCATTATGAAGGTACCCTTGTTAATGAAGTGTGCCCTCCCTCCCTTGGCAGTTTTCCACAACTGTCAATTCCACCCTCCTCCTGTGGCAGTTTTCTACTACTGCCAATCCCTTTCTTATAGTATTATGATAACTGTTCAAGGTCTGCTTATAAGATAAGCTTCTTTAGACCCCTACCACCCCTGCCTCACAGGAGGCAGTGAGCTGGTTCACACCCCTAGTACATAGCTACTACATCCAACACTCAGGAAAGCCTACATTAGACAGGCCATCAATATTCAAGGAACTTAAACATACTAGCTGCTGTAGTTCATCCAGGTAATGAAGAAACATAGAAGCAAACTCTGAAAGCATGAAAAAAAAAGTGTTACCTCTCCAAAGGGGAATACTAACTCTTCAACAACAGACCCTAACCAAAATGATGTCCTTGAAATATAAAATAACCAGTTGAAAATATTGATCATAAAATAACTCAATGAGATTAAAGAGAAAGTGGATAACCAACAAAAATAAATTTGCAGAAAAATTCAGGATGTGAAAGGCGATATTGGTAATATTTAAAAAAATAGAACTGAAAAACTCATTGATGAAGAAACAAAAAACAATTCAAAGTTTTAACAGTATTCTAGAGTGAGTGGAAGAAAGAATCTCAGAGGTAGAAGATAGGTTCTTCAAATTAATCAAGTTAGAAAAAAGGAGCAAAGTTTATGAGAAATATAGGATTATGTAAAGCAACCAGATTTAAAAACATTGGTATCTCAGAGAAAGAAGTTAAAATAAAAGGTGTGGAAAACATTTTTGAGGAAATAACTCAAAAAAATGTTCCTGGTCTTGAGAAAATGGGTGGAAAAAGACAAAAACCATGCAAATGGAAAACAAAAATGAGCAGACCTAACCATCCTCATATCATACTTTATACTATCAGCAGTTAAAAAAAAAAAAGAAGGGTTGATATTTAGAGCTTTTAGGAATCGCCACACTGCTTTCCACAGAGGTTGCACTAGTTTACACTCCCACCAACAGTGTAGAAGTGTTCCCTTTTCACCACACCCTCTCCAGCAGCTCTTATTTTTTGACTTGTTGATCATTGCCATTCTGACTGGAGTTAGGTGGTATCTCAGTGTGGTTTTGATTTGCATCTCCCTGATGATTAGTGAGGTTGAACATTTCTTCATGTGTTTGTTGGCTGCTCAGATGTCCTCTTTTGTGAAGTGTCTGTTCATATCTTTTGACCATTTGATAATGGGGTTGTTTGTTTTTTTCTTTTCAGCACGTTTTAGTTCCTTGTAGATCCAGGATGTTAAGCCTTTGTCAGACCTGG
>NW_007232163.1:127004-128841 GCF_000164805.1 Carlito syrichta | reverse complement strand
CAACCCCCTACTGGGAATATACCCTGAAGAACTCAAATCACTCTATAAAAAAGATACCTGCACACGTATGTTTATCGCAGCGTTGTTCACAATAGCAAGAACCTGGAAACAACCATGCTGCCCATCAAAAGAGGACTGGATTAAAAAAATGTGGTACATATACACGATGAAATACTACGCAGCCATAAAAAAGAATAAAATCATGAATTTCGCAGCAACCTGGATGGAACTTGAGTCTATAATACTGAGTGACCTCTCACAGAAACAAAGATCCGAGTATCACATGTTCTCACTCATATAATGGACCTTGAACATCCAATGTAATACTATAAGAAAATGACTGATGGTACTGGAAAACTATGGGGGGAGCGGGATGGGATTAACAGTAGCAAATATCTGTCTGGGGAAGGGGAAACACCTCTTATCAACAGGGTGCCTGAATGAAACGTAATTGTACACCTAACCCTTAACTGTACCCCACAAAACCATAATAAAAAAATATTGATTTAATAAAAAAAAGGAAAAAAAAGAAGGGTATTATATATTTATAAAGGGTGTAATTTAACTACCTTAAACATATGAGAATCCCACACCAGAGCACCTAAATTTAAGAAGCAAACACTGCTTGACTTTAGAAAACAGATTGTTATCAAAAGAATTATAGTGGGGAACTTCAACTCTCCACTGACATCGTAAGACAGATCATCAAAACAGAAAATCAACAATAGCAAAAACAGTGGACTTAAACGGGACTATATACCAAGTGTGCCTAATACACATCGATAGACTTTCCACCTAACAAATGCAGAATCTGCAATCTTCTCATCCCTGAATGAAACATTCCTAAAAATTGACCATAAGCTTAGTCATAAAGCAAGTCTCAATAAATTTTAAAATATCAAAATTTTACCAAGAATCTTCTAAGCTCACAATGAAATAAAATTAAAAGTCAATGCTAAAAGGAATGCCTAAATCTGCACCACTTCTTGTAAACTAAACAATGTGCTTTTGAATGACCTTTATTCATTCAAAATTAAAACAGAAATAAAAAGATACCACCTTTTGCCAGACAGATGACTATTATTAAAAAGTCAAAGTACAAAAAATTTTGGCACTGCGGCAGAGAAAAGGAAATGTTCATTTACTGTTTTGGGATTGTAAAGTAGTTCAGTTTCTATGCAAAACAGTATGGAGAGTTCTCAAAGAACTAAAAACCAAACTTCTGTGTGACTCAGAAACCTACTAGGGTTGCATTCAAAGGAAAATACATCATTATATTAAAAAAAAGATACCCGTACTTGTATGTTGATTTTAGCACAATTCACAGTAGCAAAATCATGGAACCAACATACTGGATTCAGAAAATGTGGAACACTATATAGCCATCCAAAAGAATGAAATAATGCTCTTTGTAGCAACATGGATGGAACTGGAGAATATCATCCTAAGTGAACTGACTTAGAAACAGAAAAACCAAACATTGCATGTTCTCACTTACCTTTGGGAGATACATGGCCACAAAGATGGAAATAATATATACTGGGGACACCAATGAGGAAGGAAATGGGAATGGGAGTTAGGGTTCAGAAATTACTTGTTGGGCATAATAATTATAGTAAGTATCCCAGAGAACTATTAATTCATAATCAATAATTCAAAATTTTAGAACATCTTTAAATTAATTCACTAGGCTTAACTGTTTAATAAGTTATAGAAAAAAATAAGATTATATCTTTCTCTTTCATAGATTTTTATAACATTCTGAGCATATATTTTGGTGATTTATTTTCATCCATTTTATCTGTATCTCTATGAATATCTTCAAGTTCTAGAAGGA
>NW_007232163.1:126453-126984 GCF_000164805.1 Carlito syrichta | reverse complement strand
CAGAAAATGTGGAACACTATATAGCCATCCAAAAGAATGAAATAATGCTCTTTGTAGCAAAATGGATGGAGCTGGAGAATATCATCCTAAGTGAACTGACTTAGAAACAGAAAAACTAAACATTGCATGTTCTCACTTACATTTGGGAGATACATGGCCACAAAGATGGAAATAATATATACTGGGGACACCAATGAGGAAGGAAATGGGAATGGGAGTTAGGGTTCAGAAATTACTTGTTGGGCATAATAATTACTACCTTGGGGATGGGTCGAGACCCGATGACACAGTATGTTCGTAACAGTAATGCAGTTGTACTCCTTGAAACTTAAATAAAAAAGGAAAAAAAGATAAAATATATAAACAGACACTTTTGTAAATAGACATGAAAATGATCAACAAGTATATTAAAAGGTACACAACATCACTAATCATTAGCAAAATGAAAAATCAAAACCATTATAGTGACTTTTATATCATTAAAAGTGTTTGAATAACTTAAGACAAAATATTTTGAAAAGAAATATTTAC
>NW_007232163.1:125351-126433 GCF_000164805.1 Carlito syrichta | reverse complement strand
GAAGACTAGTTGGATGCCCACCTTGACTTGTATATACATTACTTATGTACCTAATCCTGACTTGTACTCCACATCTTTATAACAAAATAAAGTAAAAAATAATAATAATAAATGCAAGCATGAACATGATAGTAAAATTTCATGAACTACAAGGGAAGAGTTGCAAGAAAAGAAATGATAGTGAAATGTGAAGGGATTTATATGACCTCTGCCTTAACAGAGCTCACAATCTCTAAAGGATAACAGAATAGATGAGATCAGATTTAGCATAAACACAAACAAAATAATACAAATACAGCCTATATTATCTGTACCCAAAAGTGGGCATTTGGGGATGAATTGTGGTTATAACCAATTAAGTAATTCTAGGTGATAAGTATCTTAACTCACCTCACAGCTCCTAAGACGGCAGGCCCATATAGGAGTATTAGAAGAAAGTGGCTGAAGAGAAGCCAGAAAAGGTTCTTCAGGCATTCTGTGAGAGGGAGATATAACCATACAGTTACACACACACACACACACACACACACACACACACACACACACACACACACACATACACTTTGTCTTTGCTCCCTGTGTACCTGGCACAGAACTCCTAAAATCTTTGATATGTCCAGAGTATACTTCTGTTTTGACCACACTAATGTTTATTCTAAGGAGTTGGCTCCTGACAGGGCCCTAGATAGGTTCGGGAGAGCGGTTGGCCATCAGAGGAACAAGTCATGTGATGACAGGGTCAGAGCTACACACTCCATCTTCCAACTTTCAGGAAAGGGAAGGCAACAGGAGAGTGTCCTCAATCACCAATAGGCAATGACTTAATCAGTCATGCTCCGCAATTAGCCTCTGGGTAATTACCTAACAAAGTATTGTCAAGGTGTGCACTTAGATTCCACAGGGTGAGGGAATGGGAACTCTGCATCCCAACTCATCACCTTGCCACATGCATCTCTTCTATTTTACTGTTCCTGACTTGTATCCTCACAGAGGTCCTCAAACTTTTAAAACAAAGGTCCAGTTCACTGTCCCTCAGACTGCTGGAGGGGCGGACTATAGTTTAAAAAAAAAAACTATGAACA
>NW_007232163.1:101741-125331 GCF_000164805.1 Carlito syrichta | reverse complement strand
ATAGTCCGCCCCTCCAACGGTCTGAGGGACAGTGAACTGGCCCCCTGTTTTAAAAGTTTGAGAACCCCTGCTAGAAGAAATATAAACTCATAAGTGTAGCACTGTTCTGAGTTTTGTTATTCATTATCAAACCTCAGAGGAATCAAAGTTTCCCCAGATTTGTAGTCTGCAGAGTAAAAATATGGATACCATAGGGACCCTATTTATGGCTGGCATGTGAAGTGGATACAGACTTGTGGAACTGACTTAACTTAAGGGTGTGCCAATAACCCTGGGTGGTCATCAAGTCATTATTATTGTTGAAAAAAGACAAAGCCAACCCAGGTGATAACTTAAAAATACAGAAACAATTCTTACAATTATTATGACTTATGAGGTCCAATTAAACATTGAAATTGAACATCAACTTTTAAATTAAATTACCTGATCACTGAAGAAGTTGGGGGAAAAAACAAACAAACAAGAGAGTAGGAAAGGCCGCAGAAAAAGCTTACAAGTAGGACTTCAACACTGTTGACATGTAAAGGTATATTTCCATCCAACATGGAAAACTCAAAACAACTCTAATTGCCTGGGTTTCCATTATAAGGGTATTATGAAGTATATGTATTCTGACCAAGTGTGTGTGAAGAAATATTTTACAGATATTACATCCTGAATTCATGATGAATACATTAGAATAGACGTTATCAGAACCTGAAGAGGTAGAGTAAAATAGCTGAGTAAAAAACACAAATAATTCTGATAGAACACAATCTGCGATTCTCTGACAAGTAAGAAAAGATCCTTTATGTAATTTATCACTTTTATGATACTTTTTGAATAGCTACTAATTAGAATGCCAATAAAGGGAGATAAGAAAGCTCAAAGTTCATCCATCATGTGCTCAAAGATTTTCACAGATCCAGCCAATTGGCAAACTTCATCTCAGGTAATAAGGGAAGAGTTACCAATCCCTGCTGTAGGAAGGTGATGGACACTATCAGATATAATATCTTCCTTTAAACCCTCCTGGGATGGAGAAAATAATCAGTCCTAATCCCTGCCATCACATCTCCAAGTGAATCACACAGTGTGGCTGACTCTCCTTAGGGCACACTCCCCTGCAACCTGTAATCTAGTATTTAACTGGTAAGTATAGAATCTAGAGGAAAATATTTAACAGACACATGCCACTTTCCCTATACCTTTCAACCTCTAAACATGACCCTGAATGTCACAGAAAAGCTAGTGACAGCAATGACATGGCTGTGCAGAGCATTTGCAGAGATGATAGAAAGAGATTTTAATAGGAGTAATCACGTTTTGAAACTTGGAACCCACATTTAAGAACTAAACTACTCCAGATAACTTTCATTAGCAATTTGCATTTTCATTTTTAATAAAGCTGTTCAGCACAGAAATCTCAAAGAAAAGACACAGAACCAAGGAAGTCTAGAATAGAACAAGAGAGTTGGGGGCATGTGATATTTGATGAAATGAATATTCATGTGCTGGAAACGAACTTGGCTACTGAAAGTTTCCACAAACCTGATTCTGACTGGGAAACTGTGAACAGGAGGAAGAGTGTTTGGCAATAAGGCAGGGTGGAGTTGTTCCAGAAGATTCTCTCTGAGATTCTTTACCCAGAGAGGAGACAGGCCTTCTCTCAGGACTTTGAGATACAGGTATTTTTAAGTTCTCATGAACAGTCCACCTCACTGCATAAAAATCATGGAATAATGTTTCAAAATTTAGAGGGAAAGTTTTCACATTTACCCAGGTAAAGCTTAAACTAAGTGTGATGACAAAATAATAGAGAAACTTAAATGAAGATTTTAATATATACCACCATTATCATTGCATTTTTAAAAAATTATAAGTATGGGAACTCAGCAAATACCAGAGTAACCCAAGAAAGGTACAATGGCTAGGAAATTAAATACAAGAAAACAGCAAATGCAAGTTTCAGATTTATGCCCAAGATGAAGTGATAGAGATGGAGAGCTCCATGAGAAGAGTAAAACTGCTGAATTTGAATATGGAAAATATATGACACATAAATTGGGCACAGATGAGACATTCAGAAAAAGAAGTTATTGAAAACATGAAAGTGAGAAAACAAAGGCCAATACCAAGTTCAGGGAAAATGAAGGGCAATCCCAGACAGATTGCATGGTGGCTATTGGATTAGCAGAAAATGTCTTGCAAAGTCAAAAACACTTGCAAAGTCAAAATGATACAAAAATATCATGTGAGCTATTTCTAAATTTGACAACTCTACCAAAGGAGTATCAGCAGGGAAGTGAGAAGAGAGCAGTGTGTGATAATCAAGATGTTATTTCTCATGTCAGAAAGATCATGCTAGAAAATGAAAAATAACATAGCGTCTGTTTACATATTTAGGAATATAGAGACAACAGAATCAATAGTTTCAAGTCAACAAAGAATTTAGAGGTGCTTAGGCCAGAGACATTTTGACTTTGAAACAAAATTTTCAGTATTGGCTCAAAATATTAATGAAACTAAACGTAAATTTCAAAAAGAAGGCACTTCTAAGTGGTTAACATTTTACAGACATTTCTCGTTACAAAAATGAACTTGACTTCATGTTCCTTATAGGAATAATATGAAAAAGTAATGGGAACAGCATATTTTCCCAGAACCACCTTCTATTAGGTGTAGTTAAACCTTAACTGTAGGCTTAGTCCCATATTTGGGGATTATTCCAGGGAGAATAAATTTATATAATTATAGTAAGTATCCCAGATAACTATTAATTCATAATCAATAATTCAAAATTTTAGAACATCTTTAAATTAATTCACTAGGCTTAACTGTTTAATAAGTTATAGAAAAAAATAAGATTATATCTTTCTCTTTCATAGATTTTTATAACAATCTGAGCATATATTTTTGTGATTTATTTTCATCCATTTTATCTGTATCTCTATGAATATCTTCAAGTTCTAGAAGGAAATTACTAGGTCAGTAATTTGGATATATTCAATTTTTTTGCTTTCTTGTTTGCTATTTTTTAATTAAAAAAATTTACTTTATTAGTGATGGGTTCTTACTCTGTCACCCAGGCTGGTGTTCAGTGGAAACTCAAATTCCTAGGATCAAGTGATTTTCCCACCTAAGTCTTTCAGTAGCTAGGATTACAAGTGAGGGTTACGCATCCAATATTTTTTTTTGTAAAGATAGGGTCTTGATATGTTGCCCTTGCTGATTTAAAATCAAAGGATCTTCTCCCCTTGACCTCCCAAAGTACTGGGGTAATAAGCATGAGTCATTGTTCGTGGATTTGTTGACAATTTTAATGCAAAAAATTATTTACCAGATTCACTTACAAAAATTGCATCTCATTTGCATTCCTATGTTTTTGAGTAGGTGTCTCATCCTGTTGCAAGACAGGAGTACAGTGGCACAATCACAGCTCACTGCAACCTCAACCTCCTGGGTCAAGCCATCCTTCTGCCTCAGCCTCCTGAGTAACTGGGACTACAAGCATTCCTCACCACATTCAGATAATTTTTTGATTTTGTTTTTTTGTAGAGATGGGGGTCTCCCTATGTTGCCTAGACAGGTCTTGAATTCCTGTGCTCAAGCAATCCTCCTTCATCAGCTTCTCAAATTACTGAGATTGCAGACATGAGTCACTCTGTCCAGCTGATTCTTAAAAAAAAGTAGTAAGACTGGAAAAATTTAATCTACTTAATGACAGTATTTATATTTATATTTTTTGTGGAATTATGTTTTATGTAATTTGATAGCTCTTAAACTGAGTTTTGAAATAAAAACTTTTAGATTTAATAGAATTTTCTCAGTTGTCTTATAGATTCTTCTTCCAACGAACTAGCTGCTTTCTAGTGTTTGTAGTGGATGACATTTTCCAAGCTGAAGGACTAAGCTGCGATTTTTGAATTTAAAATTATCTCTCTTTTTTATGGCAAAGTAAGTATAGACATTGTATTGTTCAGTAGGGTGCCTTTCCTTTAAAAGAGTATGGATTTTTCTCTATTGAGTTGTATTGAAATTTCAATTTTATATTACCTTTTTTATTTAAATGCAATACTTATATTAATTTTGAACAACCTGTTGCGTGCTAAGTGCAGGTATACTCAGTTGGATCAATTTCTATATTCAAAAGGACTCTTAACCTTCACAGTTCAAACGCATTCATGAAAAATATGATGGAACTTGTTAAACAGAAAATTTTAAATATAGATGCCAATTCATTTGCTTGGATAACAAATGAATAATGTCCTTGTATATGTAATGAGAGTGAAGTGTGAAATAAAAAAAAAAAGTCTCCACCAAACGATGTGCAACTATGCAGATGTGGCTTTTCACTGGGGTCCCAGAGCCCTACATCCAAGTTCCACCACGTGGGCAGCAAGGGTGCCTCAGAGATATATAAGCACTTCACAATACCCAGCTTTAACAGAAAGAAATTGAAACACTAAACAGACCAATAATAATCCAAAAAAATGATTCAGTAATAACAAACCTCCCCACCAACAAGTCCAGATGCAGATGGTTTCCCAACTGAATTATATGAGATGTACAAGGAAAAGATAATACCAATCCTATTGAAAGCATTTCAGGCAATTAAGAAGAGGGAAGCTGGGCTAGGTGGCTCAGCCTGTAATCCCGTGTCTTTGGGAGGCTGAGATGAGTGGATTGCCTGAGCCCGCAGGTTCGAGACCCGCCTGGGCAACTTGGTGAGACCTCATCTCTACAATAAATCAAAATGAGCCGGGCGTGGTAGTGCGTGCCTGTAGTTCCAGCTACTTGGAAGGTTGAGGCGGGAGGATCGCTGGAGCCCAGCAGGTCGAGGCTGCGGTGGCCGGAAGCCGCCACTGCACTCCAGTCTGGGAGACAGAGTGAGACTCCAACTCAAAAAAAAAAAAAAAGAAGAAGAAAGAAATTTGTTCTAACTCATTCTGTGAAAACACTATCATCCTAATACCCAAATATGACAAAGATCCAACAAGGAAATAAAACTATAGGTCGATTTCTCTGATGAATGTAAATGCAACAATTCTCAACAAGATTCTAGCAAATCACATCCATAGCACATTTCAAAGATCATTCATTACAACCAGGTTGGCTTCATTCCTGGGATGCAAGCTTGGTTCAACATATATAATCCAAAAAACACAATCTATCACATGAGTAGGTGTAAAACCAAGAACCATATGATTATCTTAGTAGATGCAGAAAAAGCGTTCAATACTTTCTAACATTACTTCTTGATAAAATCCCTCGAGTGACCAGGAAACTAAGAAAATTTCATTAAAGTAATAAGAGTCAACTATGACAAACCTGCAGGCCACATCATGCTTCAGAGGCAGAAGCTAATGGTATTCCCCAAGATCTGGAACAAGAAAAGGATGCTCACTCTCACCTCTCCTATTTAACATAGTACTAGAATTCCTAGCCAGAGCAATTAGGCAAGAGAAAATGAAATAAAATAAACCAAGGGTATTCTAATAGGAAAAATGGAAGTTAAATTATGCCACTTCGATGATTATATGATTCTATACTTATAAAACCTTAGTCTGTCAAAAACCTGCTCTCAATGATAAACAGCTTCAATAAAGTTTCAAGATACAAAATAAATTCTCAAAACATTTTTATTTTTCTACTCCAACAGCAAGCAGTCTGAGAAATGTAAGAAATACAATTCCACTCACAATAGCTACACACACACACACACACACACACACACACCTTTGCACCCACCTAACCAAAGAGGTAAATGATATTTATAATGAGAGCTACACAACATTGTTCAATGAAATTAAGATGACACAAACAAATGGGAGAACATTTCATGCTCGTGGATTGGAAGAATTCACATCATCAAGATATTCCTTCTACCCAAGACAATATACAGATTCAATGCAATCCCTATCAAATTATCAGCCTCATTTTTCACAGACCTAGAAAAGTCAATACAGAAACTCATGCAGAAAGTAAAGAGACCAAATAACTAAAACAATCCTCAGCATAAAGAACAAAGCTGGAGGCATCACACTTCCAGACTTCAAACTTTACTGCAAGCCTACAGTAATAAAGACAGCATGGCACTGGTACAGGAATAGACACAGAGACCAGTAAAAGAGCAGAGAGAACCCTGAAATTAAACCACAGAACTTCAGTCAAATATTTTCAACAAAGCTGATGAAGACTAGCATTGGGAAAGGAAATCATATTTAGCAAGCAGTGCTGGAAAAACTGGCTAGCTACATGCAGAAGAACGAAGCTTGTCCCCTATGTATCACCATATCCAAAAATTATCTCAAAACTGATCAATGATTTAAATGTGAAACTGCAAACTATAAAAATCTTAGAAAAAAGCTTAGGAAGCATCCTCCTGGACATTGGAGTAGGCAATGAATTTATGGCTAGGTCCTCAAAACCAAATGCAGCAAAAGCTAAAATTGACACAAGATCTTATAAGCTAAAATATTTTTGCACAGCAAAAGAAACAATTAAGAGGGTAAAGAGATAACCCACAGAATGGGAAAAAAGATTTTCAAGCTATACATCTGACAGAGGCCTGACATCCAGTATCTACAAGAAACTAAAACAAATAGACACACGCAAAAAAGTGCCAACCCAAGTGCCCTCTGAAATGAACTGAATAAAGAAAATGTGGTATATACACATGATGAATTATTATGAAGCCATAAAGAAGAACAAAATAATGTCCTTCACGGTGCCATGAATTAAGATGGAGACTACAATTCTAAGTGCACTATCAGAGAAACAAAAATCTGAGTAAAACATAGTCTCACTCATAAGTGGGTCCTAAACTTTGGGCATGTGAACATAAAGGCACGAACAACAAACACTGGGCATTGCCAAGAGGGGGAGGAAAAAGGGAGGGATAAGGGGCACACAAACACACATCGAGTACCATGTCAAACATCAGGGAATAAAGGACTTGCTAGGAGCCCAAACCTCATCTGTATGAAACTTATTTATGCAGCAGATCCTCATATGTATTCCTCACTCAAAAATAAAATAACATAAATTTAAAAAAGTAAAAGTATCATAGAAAACTGAGCAGAATAAACAAAAGGGCTAACTGAAGATATTACTTTTATGGTATTTTCAGTTTCCAAAACAGCTTTGAAAATTGTTTTATTTTATATCTTAATTAAAAGACAAAATAATAAAGAACAAATCAGAAAGGAGAGGGAGGGCAGACTGAAATGGCAACAATCCATAGGTCTCCTGGTCAGAAAATGAGAGAAGAGCTGAGACTGGGGTGTATTCTGTGAGATAAAGTGATTTTGAGCTAGATTCCAGGTGAAGGAGATTCCGGGTTCCTTCTGCCACTCACCTGTGCTTGGCGGGGGAAGCAACAGTGACAACAGGAGGGTGCTGCCAACCCATAGGAACTGCATCTCAGCCGGTTTGTGTGTTAGGGTCAGACTGTCCTCCTATGGCTGCCTTAGTCACAGTCCTGCTGTCCAGATCATGTATGTGTACACGTGTCCTAGAATAGTATCAATACAATTCCTTAACAGAAAATAGGGTCTCCAGGATGCCCAGGTGTGGAAAAGTACAGCAGGTAGTAGGTGGATTCCAACAAGCTGACTCAGCATTTGATCTAGCAAAAGGCCAGATAAGAAAGGAAGAAACTGAGTTACTAATCACACAATGAAACAGAAAACTCAAAGCTCAAAGAAAAGGCAAACACTAAATTATTTTTATATTGCTTTCATAATTGAAATTGAAACCCATTTAATCCCATAAGTGGGGGCAACTTAAAGGGCTGCTATATTTTCACATTATTAGTCATTAGGAAAATGTATCTTCAAACATTATGGGAAACCACTACAACCTTCTTCAAATGGTTAAGCTAAAAAGAAAAAAAAAGAAAAAAAGGCAATTCTGTATGCTGCTGAGGATACTGAGCAAGTGATATTCTTCTGTTCCGCTTGTGGAATGCAAAATTATTATCCAATTCTGGAAAACGTTTGACGGTTTCTTAGAAACATACACTGATCATACGACCCAGGTAGGAGAACTCACTAATCACTTTATGTGGATTATTAATGTTCACATAAAGCTTGTAAATACATATCCAGTTCTATCCTTAATAGTCAACATCTGTCAACAACTCAAGTGTCCTTCAATTAGTGAGTGGTCCACAACTGTGACTACTCTGTGACGGGGAATGATGCACTGTTAGTGCCTGTAGCTGGGTTGCCTCTGGAAGGGGTTAAGCTGCATGAAGACACCAGGCCAAGGGCTATATTCTGTGAGATCCTATTTCCATGACATTCTTTAAAAAGCAAATCAAGAGCACAGAGAAGAAATTGGAGGTTCCCAGAGGGTAGGGACAGAAGGAATTTCTCACTATAGAGGGACAGCCCCAAAGAGTTTTAAGGGGTAATGAAACTGTTTTGTATCCTGTGGTAGAGGTTTCCAAATTTATACCTGTATCAAAACTCAGTGTAGGACCCCCCACACACACACATAAAGAACTAATTTTAATCACTTTTGTGAAAGACTAATTTTCTTTATAAAATGATTATAAGACATGATAATAAATATTGAAAAGTCTCAATAAAATAAATAAACAAATAAAACTAAGGTAATTCTTTAATTATATAATAAACAATGCTTGCTTCCCTAATCATCTCAGGACCCTAAGAAACAAAGCTATGAAGGCCCTGGACACAATAAAATTAAGGTTCTTTAAGCAAGATGTTTTATAAGATGTAGAGATATTTTCTAATGGCAAGACTAGACCCAATGACACTCCTGTGGATGAAGAGCAGAACTCTTGTTACTTACTGTTCCGAGGAGATGAGACTGTCTGCAGGGCTACAGGGAAGTGTGCCCATGAATGGGACACAGCAGACAGGAGCTGTAGGGACAGCTTGTTTCTGGCAAGGTGGAGGAGTTAGCAAGCTTCTCTGGTTTTCTGGGTTCTACGATGCAAAGTCTGTCCAGTTCTAGGGTACAAAGTCTGTACCTAGCTATCTGTCACCTGGCCTTGGGGTGACAGGGTGGGTACACAGCAGCCCTGAAGGTAAGCCTGATAAGGGAAGTGGTTGGGTGGGGACTTAGCTGCTCAAGAGAGAACCTGACCAGGGCCTCAGAGCTGTGTCAGAACAGCTTTATTTTTAAATAAGCTGTATTATTATTGGCCCCTTAATGTCTTGACATTGGTTTTAAGCTAAATTATTTGGGGTATTTGAGTGGCTTGCAAAGTAGAGGCAGATTTTAAGAGGATGTATGTTGTCCTAAGCAGTGAAGAAAACATTCTAAGGGTTAAAAAAACACAAAAACCAAAAGTGCTAAGAGTGTATGACTTTCTAAATGACATTAATATTTTGGCCCATTTGTTGGATCAAGATAGTAGGTCTGGCTGTTATGTTGTTGTAGGTATGAACACCCGTTCAATAACGTGTTTGTAAAATTTTGTGATAATTGTGTGTCACTAAGGGAAAGGATGACTGTAAGGAGTTTGGACAGAATAACAGAGCTAGTGGTCATGGTAGAAAGCTGGGTTAAGGGTAGAAGACATTCAAGAGTGGGTAGTCCCCCCTCAAGAGTGTGGAAAGGTAAAGCAATATGATACCGTTCCTTCTTGGGGAAAAATAGCTGGCTCCGCTCATGGTAAGAATGGTACAGAGAGCAGTCACCCTGGTAAGATTTCCATTTAGGAATGGGAGTATAGGGTGTATGTTTTTGGGAGACAACAGAGGGTATTCCAGGGTAGTGTGCTCAGGACAGGGAGCTTAAGAAATGTAGTAGATTCCCTCATCATGTGGAAAGAAAACAGTGCATGTCCCGTGTCAAGTTTATCAAGGCTTTAGAGAGGCCATGTGCATGTTTGGAGTGAGGTTTAGTATTGGGGTGACAGACTTTCTGGGGCAAACTGAAGGCATCTACTGCCATGGTAAGCTCCTGTGCTGGGTGACCTCATGTGGAATATGGGACTGAGGTAACATCTTTAAGCAGATACCCACTGGGTTGATGTGGGTAGTGTTTCTGTCACTCTATGGCCTCACAGCAAGGCTGAGTCACATGTAAAATTCAAAGGCATTGCTGAGTCTGAGTGTTGAACTCATAAACCACTTTTAACTCAAAATGTTTTGTCAAAGCAGTATGGGGGAGGTCAGCATGCATGGTTCTGCTGTAATTGGATCAGAGTGCATAACTCAATGACTGGCACAAGTTGGGCCTCAGGGAAGTGCCAAATGAATCCATATGTCCCCAATAGCTCAAGGCTTTACCCAAATGTGTGAGAAGTTGTGCTGCAGAAGTTTGAATTCACTAGGTCTACTCTGTGTGTATGGTGTCGATAGGTATTGCTGAGATGATGTTTGTTACTCAAAATATCTAGGGCTGAAGTTGGCCTCTAGCATTATCCTGGAGACAGGCCCTCAGGTTTGGCCCATTGTTAAGGACACTGTGACTCAAGGGTTGGTCAGTAGGTGATGGATAAGCTGGTGACACCTTTGTTGCAGGGCTGGCACATTGGTTGCTGTGGCACGTGTGCCTCAGCTTCTGTACAGTTTAGTGGGAACAGTGGCTTCTTCGGAGGATTTAGGCCCCTGATTGAAAACTATGAACATTCTTCACCAATAATAACAGGACCAAAATGTGAACAGAATGGTGAGCAACTGTTTCTCAGACTTCTATTTATGGTGTTGATTGTCTTCAAGCATTATTATTATCAGGGAAGATTGGCTGGTTTCATCACTAGAGGATTGGAACTGATTTCATGATTATCTCCAAATGACAATTTAAAAATTTTCAGCAGGAAGCTTCCATCTCTTCTCTTGGTATTCAAAACTAGCTGTGGGATGGCCCAGGAAAACAAATTCTAATTTCATAAAGTGAATCAGAGAGAGCCCAGGTAAGATATCCATCTTTTGTAACTCAAATACTGAGGAAGGTGTTTTAGAAAAATTTTGTGTTCAAACCTGATGGGCAGAATGCTGACCCATGAGGCAGTAGATGGTTAATGGGGCCCAGGAATGTATGTGCCCAAGATGTGACCTACTTCTGGGAGAGCGACAGAACTGAAAATCAAAAAAGAACAAGGAGGACATGATTACAGGTTCTCATATATAATGAGTCTGTATATGCATGGGAGAAATACACATAGAGAAAAATATAGGAAAGGGTGATGGGAAGAATCTATAAAATCAGGGTGAGGTAAGAGTTAGCCAGAGAACCTTGAATGAAGAGAGCTCAAGAACAGAAGCCAGAGAGAGACCCAGTTAGAGTTCCAGGAGTTGTCTGCATCTTAAGTAAGTATTTACAAGCTCATTATTTACTCCAGTTCTTAGAACCTAACAGGAAAGTGAAAGTTCTTTGAATGCCTTTTCCAAAAGCTCAGCATTATGTATTTTGAGAAGTGAAATGTTTGTCTTGGCAACTCTCAATAATGCCTGTCACTGTTAAGGGGTCAAGGACTGTCCTAATAAGGTCTTGTATTGTGGCATTAGCATATATAGTTTACGAATGATCTTGATTCACATTTTGTATTTATGTGAGGAAAAAGAATTTCCAAGTTCCTTACCCTGAGTGGACAACTCTGGGACCAGGGTTCAGCAGCTTAAGGTAGATGTGAAGAAAGGAAATTGGTGTCCAGGGTATCCAGCATAAGATGACAGACGATGTGGCTCCCTGTGCTGCTTCAAGTCTACCATGTATCAGGGACATTTCTGAGGGTTGGCAGAGTCATTCATCTACACACTCGCGCTGCTTTGGCTCAGTCAACACAACAGGGCTTCCAAGACCAAGAGATCTAGGGGAGGGTCGTCTCCTCTAGATCACAGTGTCTTGCAAGCGAATAAGGACAAGGTAGGCCCTACTCCTGCAGGTGGAGCATCCCAGGGGACTGAGGTTGGCTCTGTCCCATATTAAGAATATCTCAGATATTTCAGGGCTTTGCCCAGTTTACAGGGTCGGTGTTTATGATCTAAAGATGATGAACAGCTGGGTATTTAAGATCACAGACTCAGGGTCTGTGAGAGCTGTTAGTTCCAGAAAAGTCCAGCGTGACCAAGAATTTTCACACTCATGGTGCTTAGCATGGACAAATTTTTTTGTTGTTTTGGAAACCCATGGTTAGGTTATGGATAACTGAGTTGTCCTGAGACCTTTGGCAGTGTAAGAAGAGGTTGCCAAAGCGTTGTCAGTGCAGGAGTCTCTAAGGGCCCCAGTGGAAGGACTTGTTGATTTAGCCTGGACAGATAGTAGATTATTCTGTTGGAGAGGCTGTTAAAGTGGGCTGCTTGGCAAGTAGCAATATTAACCAGAACTAGTTAAAATTTATAAATGGGGAATAATTTGTCTCCAGAACCCAAAATGAATGGAAAAGGTATTGAACAAGTATGTCCTTAATGAGTGTATCAAACAGATTTTCTTGAAAGAGGATATTATAACTATGGTGTCACGCCTGTCTGCTGGAGAAAGGTAGGTGGAGTTTAGATCTTTCCTGCAAATTGTGTTTTGGCCACACTGTTGAGTGTCCATGCTTGCCTGGAAAGTGGGTTTCTGTCCCTTTGGAGATAAAGGCAAACTGTGGCTAATTGCCTGTTGAGATAGACTGAATAGAACAAACTAGCCAATCTATAATAGAAAAAACCTACTAGTAGCTGTTTGGAATTAGAAATTTTAATAATATTGACATTTAGTTTTCTCTGTATTAAAAACAGCTAAAAATAGGCAGTCAAATAAAAAATAGTGAAAATAGGCACCAATCTGTGACTTAGCTTCTAAGATAAATTGTTATTCTTGAAGTTCCCATTTTAATTAAGATTGGGCCATCTTAACTATTTAAACTGTGGTGTCTACAGGATCCCATTTTGCCAATCTATTTTGTAAGAGCCAAAGATTTTTTTATTTATTATTTATTTATTTCTATTTTGATTAAAGGGGTGCATGTGAGGGTTTGTTACATAGGAATATTACGTGACAATAAGGTTTGGGCTTCTATTGCTCCTGTCCCTCATTGGTGGACATGGTGCCCAGTGGGTAGTTTTCAACCAGTACCCATCTCCCTCCCTCCCCTCTTTCAGTAGTGTCTCAGTATCTCTAGTTCTCATACTTGATCATGTGTGCATAGTCTTTAGTTCTTTCTTATTAGGGAGAACATGTCTTATTCAGTTTTCTATTTCTGTGATAATTCAGTCAGTATGATTATTTCCAGATGAATGTATGTTGTTGCAAGGGAAATGACTTTTTTTTATGTCTGCATAGTACTCTGTGGTGTAACTGTATCACTTTTTCCTTATCCAGTCCACCGTTGATGGGTATCTAGGATTTTGCAATTGTGAGTAGTGCTCCAATAAACATGCAAATGCAGGTTTCTTTTTGGTTCAGGAAGAAACCAACACAGTAATACAAAGTCCACAATCAAAGCCCACAATTAGAGATCACAATCAGAAGCCATGATCACATGCCCATTGGACCCTTGGATTTAGAGCCATACTTTTTTGGGAAGGGTTTGTTTAATAGGATAATTATTTTAGTTATTTATTTCTATTGATGATTTTCTTTGCTTTAATATACATTTTCAAAACAAACAAAAAAACTGGCAAGTTATAAATTAAGCAATAATAGAGGATTTCAAACATAGATTTTGTGTTGAAGCTTTTTTTATGCTTCACATGCACATTTTTTTTTAATTTATTTTTTTTAATTATTTATTATAAAGATGTGGGGTCCAATTCAGGGTTAGGTATATAAACATTGATCATGTAGGTATTTTTGTTGATGAGGTATGCCCCTCCCTCCACTAGTAGTTTCCCTAAGCTGCCGATCTTCCTCCCTGCCCCCCCAACAGTTTTCCACTACTGCCAATTGATTTCTTATAGCATTATAATTGTTCAAGATCAGCTTATGATTGAGAACATATGGAACTCAGTTCTTTGTTTCTGTGATAAATCACTGAGTATGATCGACTCCAAATTCATCCAAGTTGCTGCAAAGTTCAAATATTTGTCCTTTATGGCTGCATAATTTTCCATCATGTATATGTACCACATTTCTTTTATCCAGTACAGTTTTGATGGACAACACGGTTGGTTCCATGTTTTTGTTATTGTGAATAGAGCTGCAACAAACATACGTGTGCAGGTATCTTTTTCATAGAATAATTTGAGTTCCTACGGGTATATTCCCAATAGGGGAATTGCTGGGTCACATGGAAGGTCAATTTCTAGTTCTTTCAGAAATCACCACTCTGTCTTCCAAAGAGGTTGTACTAGTCTGCATTCCCACCAGCAGTGTGGAAGCACTCCTTTTTCTCCACATCCTCTCCAGCATCTGTTGTTTGTTTTATTAATGATGGCCATTCTTAATGGGTTAGGTGGTATCTCAACGTGGTTTTGATTTGCATTTCTCTGATGATGAGCGAGGCTGAACAGTTTTTCATGTGTCTGTTGGCTGCCCGTATATCTTCTTTTGAGAAGTGTCTATTCATGTCTTTTGCCCACTTTTTAAAGTGGCTGCTTGTTTTTTTTTTTCCTTTCAGTGCATTGGAGTTCCTTGTAGATCCTAGATGTTAGGTCTTTGTCAGAAAAACAGTTGGCAAATATTTTTTTCCATTCTGTGGGCTGTCTCCCTGCTCTCTTTATGGTTTCTTTTGCTTTGCAGAAGCTTGTCCATTTGATGAGGTCCCACTTGTCTATCTTATTTCTTAAGGTATTGGATTTTAGGGTTCTGAATAGGAATTGGTTCCCAGTTCCACTTTTCATAAGGGTGTCTCCAGTACTTTCTAAGATTCTTATAGTTTGAGGTTTTACATTTAGGTCTTTGATCCATTTAGAGTTCATTTTTGTGTATGGTGATAGGTAGGAGTCCTGTTTCAATATTCTGCATGTGGTCAGTCAGTTTTCCAAGCACCATTTACTGAATAGATTCTCCTCTCCCCAGTGATTATTGTTGGAGGCTTTGTCAAAGATGAGTTGGTTGAGGAATTGAGGCTTTGCTTCTGGAATCTCTATCTTGTTCCATTGGTGTATATGCCTGTTCTTGTACCAATACCAGGCTGTTTTGATTACTGTAGTCTTATAGTAAAGCTTGAAGTTTGGAAGTGTGATACCTCCTGGTTTGTTTCCTTTGCTAAGAATTGTTTTGGCTATTCGTGGTCATTTATGTTTCCATATGAATTTCTGTATTGTCATTTCCAGATCTGAGAAGAATGATGTTGGTAACTTAATGGGTATTGCGCTGAATCTGTAGATTGCCTTTGGTAGGATGGACATCTTAACAATGTTGATTCTTCCTATCCATGAGCATGGAATATTTTTCCATTTGTTCGTGTCTTCTTGTATTTCTTTGAGTAGTGTTTTGTAATTCTTATCCTAAAGATCTTTCACTTCTCTGGTTAGGAAGATGCTGAGGTATTTCTTTTTTTTGGTGGCTATTTTGAATGGGATTTTGCTTTTTATTTGGGTTTCTGTCTGCTTGTTGTTTGTGTATAGGAATGAGACTGTTTTTTGCACATTTATTTTGTACCCTGAGACTTTTCCAAGATCCTTTATCAGTGCAAGCGGGTTTTTGACAGATTCTCTTGGATTTTCAAAGTATAGGATTATATCATCAGCAAAGAGGGATAACTTGACTTTCTCTTTTCCTATTTGGATACCCCTGATTTTCTTCTCTTGTCTAATTGCCTAAGCTAGAACTTCCAACACAATATTGAAAAAGAGTGGTGAGAGTGGGCAGCCTTGTCTTGTTCCAATTTTCAGGGGAAATTTTTCTAATTTCTGTCCATTTAGCAATCTGTTAGCTGTGGGTTTGTTGTAGATGGCACTTACTATTTTGAAGTATGTTCCTTCTATACCTAGGTGTTTGGGAGTTTTTATCAAGAAGGGATGCTGGATTTTTTCAAAAGCTTTTTCTGCATCTAATGAGATAATAATGTGGTTCTTGTTTTTACATCTGTTGATGTATTTAATTAAATTTATCATCTTGTGAATGTTGAACCAGTCCTACATCCTGGGGATGAAGCCCATTTGGTCATGGTGGCCGATTTTTGAGATATGTTTTTGGATCCAATTTCCTAGACTCTTGTTGAGGATTTTTGCATCTATGTTCATATGGGATATTGGCATGTAGTTATTTTTCTTTGTTGCATCTTTACCTAGTTTGGGTATCAGTGTGATGTTAGCTTCATAAAATGATTTGGGGAGAATTCCATTTTTCTCAATTGCCTGGAATACTTTAAATAGGATTGGTATCAGCTCTTCCTTGTACTTTTCGTAGAATTCTGCTGGAAAGCCATCCGGTCCAGGGCTTTTTTTGATAGGTAGTTTTTGTATGACAGAGTCAATTTCCTGGGTTGTTATTGGTCTATTTAGTGTTTCTTGTCTTCTTATTTTAAGCCGGGTAGGTTGTGTGATGTCAGAAATTCCTCCGTTTCATCTAGGTTATCAAGTTTGTTTCCATATAGGTGTACATAGTAATCTCTGATAATCCTTTTTATTTCTTCAGGATCAGTTGAGATTTGATCATTTGTATTTCTGATTGTGTTTATTTAGACTTTTTCTCTTTTTTTTCGTCATTCTGGCTAGGGTTCCATCAATCTTGTTAATTCTTTAAAAGAACCAGCTTTTTGTTTTTTCGATGTTTTCTATGTTATTTTTGTCTTCCATGTCCCATATTTGGGTTCTTATTTTTGTGATTTGGATTCTTCTACTAAAGTTGGGGTTCTGGCGTCCTTCTTTTCCAAGCCCCCTTAGGTGATTTGTTAGGTTCTCCACTTGTGATCTTCCCATTTTCTTGATGTGTGCTCGTAAAGATATAAATTCCCCTCTGAGAACAGATTTTATGGCATCCCAGAGGTTTTGGTAAGATGTTTCTTCATTTTCATTTCTTTCCAGGAATCTTTCAATTTCTTCCTTGATTTCAGTGTTGACCCAGTAGTTGTTCAGTTTTATGCTGTTGAGTTTCCAAGTCTTTGTGGACTTTGGGGAAGTGCTGTTGGTTTTGATATTTACTTTTATTCCACTGTGGTCTGAGAATGTGTATGGCAAGATTTCAATCTTATGGAATTTGTTTATGCTTGATTTATGGTCAAGGATGTGATTGATCTTGCGGTATGTTCCATGTGGTGATGAGTAGAATGTATATTCTGTGGTTGTTGGGTGGAATAATCTGTAGGTATCTACTAAATCCATTTGGTTAAGTGTCAGGTTTAGGTTCTGAATCTCTTGTTGATTTTTTGCCTAAGTGATCTATCTAGGACTGTCAGTGGGGTATTCATGTCTCCTGCTATAATAGTGTTAGGGTCAATATATTTTTTCAGTTTATTTAGTAGTTGATTTATAAATGCTGGTGCCCCTGTGTTAAGTGTATATATGTTTAGGATGAATGTTTCTTGTTGATAGATTGAACCTTTTATCATTGCAGAGTGTCCTTTTGCATCTTTTAAAATTTTTGATAGTTTAAAAGTTGTTTTGTCTTATATTAAGATTGCAACGCCTGACTACTTTTGTGAACCATTTGCCTGAAAACTTGTTTTCCATTCTTTAACTTTGAGTCTGTGTGCGTCCCTTGTAGTGACCTGAGTCTCCTGGATGCAGCAAATAATGGGGTCATGGTTTCTTATCCAGTCCGCCATTCTGTGTCTTTTCAGTGGTGCATTTAGTCCATTCACATTCAGTCTGATTATGGGGATGTGATTGCTTATCCCTGTCATGAGGTTCTTATAAAGTTTTTTTTTCTTGTTTGTTTTCTTGTGGCTTTGGGGTTAATGTATGCGTGTGTTTTCAGGTTTCTTGTTGTGCTGTATTCTCTGTTGATTCTGTGCTCTGCTATTCTCTTGGAAAGTGTGTGGTGATTTTTTTTTTCTTTTTTCCGTGCTTAATACCTTTTTAAGTAACTCCTATAGAACCAACCTGGAAGCTGCACAATCTCTTAGGGATTGGATGTCTGGGAAAGTTTTAAATTCTCCATCACTTGATGAAGCTGAGCTCAGCTAGATAAGAAATTCTTGGCTGAAATTGTTTTTCTTTGTGGACTTTGAATATAGGGCTCCCATCCCTTTCTGCCGATAGGTCTGCTGCTACTCTGATTGATTTTCCCCAATAGGTAGTCTGACATTTCTCTTTTGCTGCCTTTAGGATATTTTCTTTTGTGCCTACTTTGTGTAGGCAAATTACTATGTGTCTAGGGGTTGGTCTTCTCATTTGATATCTTGTGGAGTTTCTCTCTATCTTTTGTGCTTGACTGGTCACATCTCTGATGAGATGGGGAAAGTTTTCTTGGATTACCTCCTGGATTACTTGTTCCAGGTTGTTCTCATTTTTCCTTTCTTCTTCTGGGCTACCAATCAGGCATATGTTCAGCCTCTTGTTCTTTCTTTCTGAGTCTTCTTTCCATGTTTTTTACAGATCAGGTTATTTCCATGTTCTGGTTTTCCAGTTCTGAGATTCTTTCTTCAGCTAGATTAATTCTGCTTTCCATGCTTGTCATGTTGTTATTTATTTCCTGGATGAGATTTTTTAT
Source organism: Carlito syrichta (assembly GCF_000164805.1). Taxonomy (NCBI): domain Eukaryota; kingdom Metazoa; phylum Chordata; class Mammalia; order Primates; family Tarsiidae; genus Carlito; species Carlito syrichta. The sequence continues at coordinate 106,845 of NW_007232163.1, read as the reverse complement.
TGCCAGAATCTCTGTTACAAGTTCTTTCAGTGTTGCATCTTGTCTTTCTTGAGTCTTATTCACTTTTTCCAACCATTCCCTGATCCCTGCCATATTCTGGGGCCAGTCATTGGTGACTTCCATTGTCTGGGCACCAAAGTCTGATTTCTCAGGATTTTTGTCTTTGGTAGACTTGGAATTGCCTGAGATCTTCCTTTGACTTTTCCTCATTTGTGACAGATCTCTTGTTTTTTTCTTTAGTTCTGTTATTCAGTGTCAGTGGGAGAGGCTTTCTCTTCTGATGTTTGTTCAGTCCTCTATTCTTCCCTGATCCAGGCTCTGGATTTGTTCTATTTTGAAATGGGATGGTGGATGGGAAGCTTTGCTGTCTCATGTCATTTTTGAAATCCAAGTAAGGTTGAGGATGGGATGCTAGGAGAAAGATGTTACTTGCACATTAAAATGTTCACTTATTGTGTTGTGTTTTCCCTGAAATCCACTCCCACTACCTCTCTGTATAATGGTGCAAAGCAGAAACCCACCCGCACTACAAAACAATCTGTAATAACAACAAAGTTAGACCAAAACAAACCACAACAACCAAAAAAACCTCAAGAAAACTAAACACACACACACATGCTTAGTACAAAGTGAATAGAGAAGAAAAACAAAAAGACTGAAGTGGGGAGAATAAGAAAAAAGAAAAAAGAGAGAAAAAAAAGAGGGGGATTCAGGGTGGTATCTTCACACATATATTGACACACCCCTTAGATTATAAAAAATGAATATTAAATAAAACCCAGAAAAACAAAAGAGCAAAACCCAACAACAAAATCAAAAGAAAAGAAATGGAGAAAGAAAAGAAAAAAAATTTGGAAGGGAATGCAGGTTAAAGCCTCACATACACATTCATGCCCAAAGGAAAGATATTGTAAAAATAGATGAACTAACAAACAGTCAACCAATTTTTTTAAATTAAAAAATAATTGAAAATTTAAAAAAATGAACAAAACAAAAAACAAAGACAAAAAAACAAAAACAAACAAACAAACAAACTCCCTGTCCTCTTGTGGCAGGCTTTGTAATTGTTCCTCTAATAAGATCTCTCCTGCAGAGCCACCTCTTTCACTATCTCTTCAGGGAATAAAGCAGGGAAGGAGAAGGGGCAGTGGAGGTGGATGGGGCTGCAGTCCTCCCTTCCCATTCTCGTATGGTCAGGGAGATCTCTGTTGGGGATGTACAGGATAGTCTCTTCCCCAGGTATGTACTCTCATGAGGTTGCCCCAGCCAGGCCTATCCTGAAATGGGGTTCTCCTATTGCAACTGATGTCCGGGTTCCGTCTGGGTTTGTCCCTCTCAGTCGTGGCCCAGCTGTGTGAGTTTGACATTCAGAGGATTGCTGGGGAAGAGGGGGTTTGGGTCAACCCTGGACTCACCACTGATCTCTTTGGAGTCCTTCCTCATCCTTTTCTAGCCACACCCTTTGTCCTACAGCTGGATCAGGGTAGGGGGTGTGGTGCCTGGAACTCAGCATTTGTCAGGTCCCTCTGAAATTTGTGCTTTCAGGATATTTCCCCTGGACCATGATTCAGTCCTGAGTAGTTGGTCTGCCATTCACAGAGATTGGATCTCTGGGCTCCATCCACAGCCCCTTCCAGCACCTTGTTAGATCTCTCTCCTACTTCAATGGTAAAGCAGCGCCAGGAGCAATAGTTTGTCCATGTCGCAAGTTGGAGGTTGGGGGAAGGAGCTGGGCAGAGCAATGCAAATCTCTGCCTGAAAAATGACTGAGGTGGGCAGCTCCTCACCAGGCATGTATTCCTCTCTCTTGATTCCCCCATGCTCTCTCTCCAATAATCAAATCCTGTGTTCCAGCAGGTGTGGGCTGCCAGGTGATGGTGTGCATCGGGTGCCAGGTGCTGGGAATCAGCTGGATTCAGCAGGCTTTTCTCAGGTGTGTTTCCACAAGCAGATGTTTCTGCAGTGATCTTGGGAGCTGCACTCTAATTTCAGGGTGGTGGGGGTTGCAGTCGGCCTTAGAGGGGGGACCCAGGTGCATGCAGCTGAGTATCCCCTCAGACAGACTTTAACACTCCTACCAGCACCCGCCCACTCATGCATAGTCTTTATTGTCACTTGCCTCCATGGAGATTTTTACAGCCCGACCTGTTGGCTGCCATCTTAAGCTCTGCCCCTGTGTTTAAGCTTAATAAGAAACTCAGTTGTAAAAATAGATAAATTTTCTGTTTCCCTTCTTTTGAGCTTATTTAGTGTTTACTGCCTTCAGTATCTTAACCATCGTTATATTTTCTACTTCAGATGGTAAAGTAGGACTTTTAGAGAATCAGGACAGACTTCTGTTTACCACTGGCGGCCAGTGTTAAAACATTCTTAATAAATGAAATGTGATATGTTTTCTCTGCACTGAATACTTCTTTATTTCTGTAGCTCAGACAAAAGCTGTTTCATTTTTTGATAATTTTATCTTTTACTTGTCTATGTTTAAAATCCTTAGCCAAATATTGTTACTGTTAAACCCAAAATTCAAAATCTGAGAGACCACCAAAGAGCCAGCTCTGATGCAAACACACAAGGGTCTTTATTCAGGCTCAAGTCTGGGCTCACAAACAAAGCTGGCTGTGGCTTCAGGGACAAGAGTCCCGATCCAGCATGGCAAGCAGTCTTTATACACCATTACAGAGGGAGGGGAAAGAACTCTAAACTTGGTTTTACATGATTGGGTAATCTCTCCTAATGGGTATGGGAACACTTGGTATTGGTAGGTGCCTTTCGTGGGCTTCAACCTGACTGCCTGTGATTGACAGAAACCCACCCAACGGGCAGAGTGGAATGTCAGATAAGTTATGGTCATATAGTCACTGTGTATAAATTAACCTGAGCAAGCAGGCAAATTACTAGCATCTCCAAGTCTGCTGCAAAGGAATGTCTGAAAGGGGCTTATCGCTTTAACATTTACATCCCATTGTAAAAGCAGAAGTCAGCATGGCAATTGGGACTAACAATGCTTAACCCAAGAGTTCTAAATACAAACACTACTTAAGACATTATATAATTACACAGTCAGTTGCTACCCAGCGCCCAACATATGCCTAATTCTATGGGGTCTGAGGTAGGATTTAAAGTACTAAGATTTCATAAAGTACAATGAACATGAGGTAGGGATATATAAAATATAGTGAACTAAACACTACTTTTACAGCAAGCATGGCTTTTTAAGTTTCTTGGTTTCTTGGGTCTCTCATTACTGCTTATATAATCTGTGTTTACTTCTCCTGCCCTGATTTTGATTTGCTTTTATGCTTTCTATCCTAGTCCACCTTGTAGAAAGACAGTCTCCCTGTCTGCATGTCCTCAGTATTCATCAGTCCTGCAAACAAACTGCTGCTTCCTCTATTATTCCACTAGAGTTGTCTGATGTAATCAGCTAATGATGTTTGTATTATTTAGTTCAGTGGATTTTCCTGTTTTTCTTATCTGATCTCCCTGAAGCTCTGGTGCAATTTGAGTCCTTCAGCTTTTAAGACATTCTTTCTGAGTCTCTTCGTACTGCTTTGACTGCTTCTCAGAAGGATTCATGAACTCCTATTTCTTATTGCACTACCAAAATATAACTTCATTTGGGGCCCTCTTCCTCAGTTCAGTTATTTGGTTCCTACCTTCTCTAAGTGTACTCACCATGGCTGTGCATGTGTTAATGACCTTAACATCTCAGTTGCCAGTCCAAGAAGGGTTGTGTAGTGTGGAAATTAAAAATCTGGGGCAGGACATGGTGGTTCATGTCTATAATCTCAAGACTTGTCACCAATGCCAAGGTGAGAGGATTGCTTGAATCCACAAGTTTCAGACTGGTCTAGGCAACATAGTGAGACCTTGTCTATACAAAAAACGTCAAAACATTAGTTGGGTGTGGTGGTGCACACCTATAATCCCAGCTACTCAGGAGGGTGAGGTGGGAGGATTCCCTAACCCCAGGAGGTCAAGGCTGTGTTGAGCTGTGAGTGTGCCCCTGCACTCCAGCCTGAGCAATAGAGTGAGACCCTGACTCAAAAAAAAAGTTAATTAATTGATTGATTAATTAAACTCCAGACTTTGTAGTCACACAAATTGGACCTTAAACTTCACTCCTCTGCTTATTTTGTGATTTTGAACAGATTACTCATAGTCTTTTAGTCTCTCTTTTCTCATCAATAACATGGTAATAGAGTAACATGTTTCTAAGGGTTTACCTGAAGCCCCAAGACTTCCTGGCATAAAATACAGAACTACTTAATTACAGGGCTAATGAAATGAGGATAATGGCTGAGGGAAGGTGGCAGCAATCTCAGCTATCCAACTGAACTTCACCAACATATGCATGATTATAGCAGGGCAGGTTCTTGAAAAGATTAATTACAATATATAACTCATAGCACAAACTGCACTGGCGATCAAATGGTGTGTATATAATGTTGGTCATGGACATTGTACATTGGCATTGATCATGTGCATTGTTTAGTGGGTGTTGTAAAAAAAATATACAGTTTAACAAAATACCTGGCACATCATACCTACTGATAAACAGCAGCTATTATCATTTTGCACTTGAAACTTTATGAATATTTTAGCATCAAAATTTAAAAAATTTTGGTCCTCATCCTCTCACCAATTTTGTTTTTCTACTTTTGGGTGACCCCATTTGTTGGGAGCCGGCCGTGGAGGCCTGCCTGAGCGTTAGGGATTCAGGCGGGCTGCAGACCTTGAGACCACCAGGCTGGTTCAGGAGCTGAAGGCCCATTCCCTCCTCCTTTCTTTGTTGTTTAGCATTACCCACTGGCAGGGACTTTTATTATCCAAGCATGATGTTCTGAGAATATGACAGGCATGGCTGACTCTAGAGATCCAATGTTCCTGTTTCTCACAGACTGTGGTTTTGGCTTTAAACTTAACACAGTTCAAACTCAGATCACATTTGGGAGCCTTATACATAATACAAGCTTCTTTATAAGTATTAAAAAATATATTTATAAAATTAGTATATACATTTAGAGGGCTGTTTCCAGCGTTAGAGGGTATAGATTATTATCTAGGGTTACCAGAAATGGCCCAGCACAAACTTTGGGCTGGG